>NC_060198.1:24043361-24343361 GCF_021184085.1 Oncorhynchus gorbuscha | reverse complement strand
TCCTTTTCGTGCCGATAGGCTGCATCATGCTCAGGTAGCCGTTTGAGTTGTTTCTTCAAGTTGAACCTATGTTCTCCGGCAGTGACAGCCATATTCATTGGCATTAATGCTCAATTGGCTGGCTTAATGTAGCATGGGCACCATCACCCCCGGTGATTGCTGCTCATTTTATTTTGGCAGCCCTGGAGGTGCCTGTCTGTTACCCTCCCTGTCCTGTTCTACAGCTTGTCACGGCGGCATTGGACAGGACAAACAGTGGGTTCTGTCCAACTCAACTCCAGCAGCACCTTTCCCGTCCCTCTCAGTACATCACTGACAGGTGTCACAAAACACACACACACACACACACACACACACACACACACACACACACACACACACACACACACACACACACACACACACACACACACAAACACACACACACACACATTTGTTGACTTCCACAGTATATCATTGGTATGAATTTGTGTATGACTGGCCTAATGGTCTTGCTCAGAAATGATGTCACAGTGATAACAGTAGTGTTATGTATTCGCAATGTGAGGACACTATGCGGAACATTATGGGTTTTACAGTCCCTCTTGTCAAGAGGTAGAGGAGTGTCGCAGCCTGATTGGCTAGCGCTCCACATGGTGCCAAATGGGGCACAGGAAAAAGGCCCTGACCACAGATGGCAAATCAGAGGCCATTTTCTCAATCATCTATCTCTCTCTCGCACACAGTCACTCAGTCATTCAAATCCACTCAGTCATGTCAATGCCTATATTGGAGGATTGATCAATAGCCATTTGCCTTATTAGAACTAGCAAGTGCAGCCGGCATGTCGTTCCAAGGTGTCCTCAGGTGTCCCGTTTTCTCTCGCTCTCTGTCCCTCGTGTCTCTCTCTCAGATTGACATGCCATACAGATACTCCACACTTACTCAACAGTATTTCTCGTTACATTTGATGTAGTGAAATTCAACAGGGTCTTATAGTGAACTCGAGGTCAATTCAGTGGATTTTCCAAACAGCAGAGAAGAAAAGACCATAGCTCAGCTGGGCCTTCTGTGGGTTGAGCATATGGTGCGTGGTGAGATGGGTAGATTAATGAGCTTCCAGCATGCCCATCCCTGCTCCATTGAGCTACACCGCACTACCCAGAACGCAACGCTAGGCAGTTTAACCGAGCGTTCAGCCGACTCTACTGTATATTCAGAGTTACTCCGAGAGAGAAAAGGAGCTTACTTGCAGTTGGTTTGTAATATAGTAAACCTCATATGTTTTGCACAAAATGCATTTGGGATTCAAATGTTTTCTTTTTTTTTTGGTAGCAGTTGAGTCCATCCAGAGTACGATTAAGACAAAACACATTCTGGTATTCAGCTCATCTCTATTATTATAACTCCTCAGGAAGCCAGAGGACTTACTTTATTGAGGACAGAGACAGAAAACTTCATCTCAAATTAAAATAATTTGTATTTCCTTCACCTACCCACTCCAGCCCTCTCTCCTTCCCACCTGCCTGTGCAAATAAGGACATTTCCCCCCGTACGCAAATGCAAACAAATTAATTTCATAGGGGCTCATCATTCTGATGAAGTTAGCAGGGGAAAAAAAACATGGCATGCACAGCCTGGAGGGAGAAAAATGTAACATTTTCCAGGTGATAAATTTTTCCAATTTCAGTGAGACAAGTACATAAACTCGTTCAATTAAGAGGGGGATCTGAAAATGAGCGAGTCTGGACAGCCAAACGGTGCCAACACTGATGGGTAATTTTATTGAGTGGAAAATTGAATCAAATTGCTTCATTGAAACAATCAACCTGTACACCCCACACCCCTCCACATCCTCACCACCGCCGCTACTTCCCCCATTCTCCTATCCCTGAGGTCTGCCGTCCTGGCTTGTTGTCTGGATCCCACCCATCTTGTCATGATATAACTCTAATACCGCTGTAACACTACGCTTGTCACCCTGTCGCCCTGAGTCACACGTTCATTTATCTGTTTGTTTGCATAGCACCGTGGGTAATACATGGCGTCCTACTGAGCTTACTTAGATTGTACTTTGCTGAGGATCTAGGGGTGGGGAGAGAGAATATCTGAGACAGTGTCTGCTCCGTGTAAAACGTCATGCTCTGTTTATCTCACGATGAGACGTCATCTTGCACATGTGGTCAACTTATGAACGTCCTGTTGTCACAACATTTGTTTCAGGGCATTGAAATGTATTTTCAATTGCGATGTTCACTCCGCTTCGCACCAAGTGAAGTAGAACATTGTTTTGTTCAACACCTAGCCACACACAGTGAATTATAGAAATGGGTTCACGACCCCAGCAACAGGTTCACATTAGGACACCAGTGTTGGTTCCTTACTGCACAAATCCATCTGCAGCTAGGGCTGTCTGGGAGTTAAGGCTATAGCCTTTTGGGGGCCCTAAGCAAGATTTGGTTGCCCCCCCCCCATTTTCATAAATTAACTAATAAACCAATAAGAAAGACAGTTCCAAACCTCTGCCAATAACGGCAAATTGTCCATTTCCACCTCCCGACTCAGACCACTCCCAGACAGTCTTAGCAAAATGATTGCTTGAGAAATTGCTCTTTGCTAAGAAAAAACAAATGCCACATTGGACCTTTAAAGCAGGTTTTCTGCAATTCTACACATTTTGTAATGATTATGCCATGCTAAGACGATAGTGAAAATGACTAACAAAATCAATGGGGGCCCCCTGAAGGTCAGAATTCGGCCATGATTACTAAGTTTAGTTAGCTGGCTAGACTAACTGCCAATCAAAAAAATTGTTACCTGACATGGCTAATTGAGTGACTATCAGTGACTGACATAACAAGAGAAAAACTGCTGATGCAAAACCAAATTTAGAAACGGCACTTGGTGTATTCTACTATTCTTACTCTGAATAGTAAGCTGAGACCCCGACTGAGTACCCAATTATTTATTTTTTCAAGTTTTATTTATTTATTTTTGTGGTTGCAGCCCAAAGCGACCGCTTATGTCACTTATGCCTGGAACCGACCCTTCAGGGAGTGGTCTGAGTGCGTAGGGGAAAACTGAAGTTGATATTGGCAAAGAGGTTTGGAACTCTCTTTCTTATTGGTCTATTAACAAATGTACTGCCTGGTGACAGAGAATGGTGCGACAAACAAAAAACATCCCTTCGGCAGGTTGTCCTGTGGGCGAAAACAGCTCGTTTGATGAGAGGTTGAAGGCGAATGGCAAGAATCGTGCAAGTTAACAGGCGGGCCCCAAATAATGGCACAGCACAACAGTAATGTGCAGATCGGCATCTCGGAACGCACAACTCGTCGGTCCTTGTCACGGATGGGCTATTGCAGCAGATGACCACACCTGTCAGCTAAATACAAGAAGAAGCAGCTCCAGTGGACGCGCGATCACCAACACTGGACAATTGAGGAGTGGAAAAACGTCGCCTGCTCCGATGAATCCCGGTTGTTGTTGCGTCATACTGATGGCAGAGTCAGGATTTGGTGTAAACAGCATGAGTCCATGGCCCCACCTTGCCTGGTTTCAACGGTACAGGCTGGTGGCAGTGGTTAAATGGTGTGGGGAATGTTTTCCTGGCACACATTAGGTCCCTTGGCAATTGAGCAACGTTTCCATGCCCCAAAGAATGCACACTGTTCTGGAGGCAAAGTGGGGTCCGACCCAGTACTAGATAGTGTACATAGTAGCCTGGCCATTGAGCGTATATCAAACAAGGATAATCATGCTTTTGACTGTAGTGGGCCTTTCAAAATATTGTGCATGATGATTTTAGCTTCTGCTTTGTCTGACATCTGGCCCTACCAACCATCCAGTTACTGCCGTGATATAACCTACTACACTGCAACTATATATGGTATTCCCCATCAGTGATTTTGGAAAAGCCTACACCTCTACACTTCCTAACACAGTTGGAAGGTTTCCAAAACCAATATACGGCAGATCTATGGCACCCCAATGAGACTACCTGGCACCGTACCTCCGGAAGATGGAGAGCGAGAGAGTGGTAGAGGGACAGAGAGAGGTAGCGAGAGAGAGACAGAGATGGTGCTACCTCTCTCTGGTCCATCTCCTGAGATAATGACGGGGCTTCTCATCCTGCGCTGGGCTAAACGAGGAGCCGAAACAAACGGCCGTTCACACGCTCATGCAAACACTTTGCTCTCGCTACGGGGAGAAAACAGGGATGACAGTGTGATGAATCTCCATTAAAAGACGCTGGCGCCTTTTATGGTGACTTTGAAACTTTTACGGGAGGGAAATGTAGCGGTAGAGAGAGGGAGGAAGAGAGAGGGAGAAGACAAAAGGGGGAGAAAGAAAGGGAGAGGGAGAAAAGGAGGAGAAAGATGGAGGTAGAGGAAGAAGTGCCACAGCTGCAGTTCTGTTTTTTATTTTGTATTATTATATCGTCCATTCCAGGAAGTAGTATGAAAGGGTGCATTATGGAGAGTATTGGATTGCGATGACGTTCTTCTAGATGGATGGTGGGAACAGGCAGTGCGGTATCTGTGTCAGCTCTGGGGTCATCGAAGGTCTCTGCTGTCAGAGTATCTGCCTGAGACCCTGAGTATCTGCCCGGAGATCCTCAGCCTATCAGTCCCATAGACAGAGCACTCAACAGCATCAACAAACAGCTGATGAAAACCTTGAGTGATGACTTAAAAAGGCCACAAACCAAGGCAGACAATTTGGCGGGGCACAATGTTTCTTTGAACAACCCCAAATGACTCTGAGAGAGTGAGTAAAGCTCAAGCTCTTAGCTGAATTGACACACCTTAGATTTACGCTAGCGCCACGTGTCCCTGGGTCGTGCTGACTGAGCCGATCATTAGGACATTACAGGAAATCAATGCTATAGAGCTCGCCACTCATGTTTGTTTGGCACAAATTCGTTTGCGCCTCTTAATCTGGGGCTAATTAGCTAGCGATCGATACAGCAAATTGCCTGAATTCCCTAAGCCCGTAAACCAATGCTAGCGACAGACTGGCATGCAGGGGTCTTAGTCCCTTCCACCACCACCTTTGGACAGACTGACATCCCATCACTCAGGATTTATCCAAAGTCTCAGTGCTTACTGTATTGTTTGAACTGTTGTTGACATTTATGTACTGTACTACAAGCACGTGCTGTGAGACCTACTGGAGCTGTGTTGAATGATTGAGTGGAGAGTCTAGCTAATGCTAAAATGCTAACTTCCACCTTTCAGGACAGGAGTGTACAACTTTTGACTGGTGCTTTTCATCATCATCCCTCTTCTCTTTACACTGCTTACCTGTGGATAGGGTTGAAACTTTTTCCCCAAACTTTCCCAAAATGTCCAGTTTTTTTCTGGAAATCCTGGCTGGAAGATTCCCAGAATCAGAAGGGAATAACAGGAAAACCGGAATCATCGAAATCAGGATTTCTGGAAAACATGGGAATTTTGGGAAAAAATTTTGCAACCCTACTTAGGTCATTCTTACAAAACTGACATTTGCCAAAACATTCTGTCATTTTACACAACATTTTCTCTTGGATCACTGAGATCAGGATCTGTACTTGTCATTACCACAACAGTTTTCAAAGTCACAAAAAGTTATCAACAAAGTCCAAGCAAGTTATAAACATTTTGTTTACATTGCTTCCTTGATTAAAAGACCAAACACTGAAAATAAAAATATTTAAAATTTAATTATTAAAATATATTTCGTAATTTATCTAATTACAGTAACAAATAACCCCTTTTCAATATATTTTTTGTCATAATCACTTATGTATTTTATTTATGTACACATATTTGGATAAAGTTTAAAGTTTACACTATCAGATGAATCCAAAATTGCTAAAGTATATGTTTGATTTTTCGTAATATTTCCTAAATATTGGTGCATAAAAGTAATAATGAGCAGGTTTTGGAGATAAAACTGCATATTTCGGTAATGAGTGTTGCATAGTTTGCCATTGACAATCTGTACTGATCTTTATCAAAGTTTCAAGAACCCAACAAATCATCAAAGTGTGTCATTTGTTAAGCACAAATGACTTGCATAATACTAAAATCGCTGATCTTAATTAATGGACTCTACCAAAATACCCCTTATGTCACGTTCTGACCTTAGTTCTTTTGTTATGTCTTTGTTTAGTATGGTCAGGGCATGAGTTGGGTGGGTTGTCTATGTTCCTTTTTCTATGATTTGGGATTTCTGTGTTTGGTCTGGTATGGTTCTCAATCAGAGGCAGCTGCCAATCGTTGTCCCTGATTGAGAACCATACTTAGGTAGCCTGGTTTCCCTTTTGAGTTGTGATTGATTATTTTCTGTGTCAGTGTTTTGTTCCACACAGAACTGGTTTTTCTTTACGTTGTTGTTTATTGTTTTGTTCAGTGTTCATTATTCTTATTAAAAACCAAGATGAACACTTACGACGCTGCGTATTGGTCCGATCCTTGCTCCTCGTCAGAAGAAGAGGACGAGTGTTACACCTTATTTCATTATAAGTATGTATTTTGAAAAGTCAAAGTGGACATAAACATAACAAATTGGCTTTTTTGTCTTTACAGGTCTGTCTTCACAGGTAATATTGGTGTATTAGAATGTGGATATTTGTGGTTGTAAGGTATTTTAGATGTATTTCTGGATTGATTGGGAAAACGGCAGAACACAATATGCTAATAAAGTATCAAAATGTGAGCTATGGACAAAAAACTGTGTTTGGATATCAAACAAGAGTATAGGTAAGTGTGAAAACAGGTACACATGTCCAAATGGGGGTTATCCTCTTTTAAGTGGTGGATACGTCTCTGTCCCGCAGCAAGCACCAGTTAGCCTGGAGCTAGCCTCGAGCTAGGCCCATCTCCCGGCTAGCCGAAGAGATCCATCAGACAATTCCTGGGCTTCAATACCTCTTTTGTCAATTGGCCTGGACCCTTGCTGCCGACACGGAGCCCCGCCGATCCATCACGACCGGTCTGCCGACGTAGCTGTTCAAGGGGGTTTAAACAGGATCTCCCATTACGACTTCACCCTGAGGCCCATCTGCTAGCCTGCTGCTTTCCCCGGCCTGCTAGCTGTCTGAATCGCCGTGTCTCCAGCTCGCCGAGCTACTCACTGGACCCTATGATCACTCGGCAACACATGCCTCTCCCTAATGTCAATATGCCTAGTCTATTGCTGTTTTGGTTAGAGATTGTCTTATTTCACTGTAGAGCCTCCAGCCCTGCTCAATATGCCTTAGCTAGGCCTTTTGTTCCATCCCCCACTCAAGGTGAGTTCACCTGGCTTAAATGGTGCCTCTAGAGACACAACCTCTCTCTCATCGTCACTCAATGCCTAGGTTTACCTCCACTGTACTCACATCCTACCATACCCTTGTCTGTACATTATGCCTTGAATCTATTATTCTGCGCAGAGAAATCTGCTCCTTTTACTCTCTGTTCTGAACGCACTAGAAGATCAGTTCTTATAGCCTTTAGCTGTACCCTTATCCTACTCATCCTCTGTTCCTCTGGTGATGTAGAGGTTAACCCAGGCCCTGCAGCCCCCAGCATCACTCCCATTCCCCAGGCGCTCCCATTTGTTGACTTCTGTAACTGTATAAGCCTTGGATTCATGCATGTTATCATTAGAAGCCTCCTCCCTAAGTTTGTTTTATTCACTGCATTAGCACACTCCGCCAACCCAGATGTCCTAGCCGTGTCTGAATCCTGGCTTAGGAAGGCCACCAAAAATCCTGAAATTTCCATCCCTAACTAAAACATTTTCCGACATGATTGAACTGCCAAACGGGGCCGAGTTGCAATTTGACCTCTGGCAGTCTATGGAGGTGCCACAGGGTTAAATTCTCGGGCCGACTCTTTTCTCTGTATAAATCAATTATGTCTCTCTTGCTGCTGGTGATTCTCTGATCCACCTCTACGCAGACGACACCATTCTGTAGACATCTGGCCGTTCATTGGACACTGTGCTAACAAACCTCCAAACGAGCTTCAACACCCACACAACACTCCTTCCGTGGCCTCAAACTGCTTTTAAATGCAAGTAAAACTAAGTGCATGCTCTTCAACTGATTGCTGCCCGCACCCTCCCGCCTGACTAGCATCACGACTCTGGACGGTTCTGACCTAGAATATGTGGACAACTACAAATACCTAGGTGTCTGGCTAGACTGTAAACTCTCCTTCCAGACTCACATCAAGCATCTCCAATCCAAAATTAAATCTAGAATCGGCTTCCTATTTCACAACAAGGCCTCCTTCACTCATGCTGCCAAACATACCCTCATAAAACTGACTATCCTACCCATCCTCGACTTTGGCGATGTCATTTACCTCCAACATGCCTCCAACACGTAGTCTATCGTAGTACCATCCGTTTTGTCACCAAAGCCCCATATACTACCCACCACTGCGACCTGTATGCTCTCATTGGCTGGCCCTCACTACATATTAGTTGCCAGACCCACTGGCTCCAGGTCATCTATAAGTCTCTGCTAGGTAAAGCCCCGCCTTATCTCATCTCACTGGTCACCACAGCAACACCCACCCGTAGCACGCTCTCCAGCAGGTATTTTTCACTGGTCATCCCCAAAGCCAACACTTACTTTGGCCGCCTTTCCTTCCAGTTCTCTGCTGCCAATGACTGGAACAAATTGCCAAAAAATCTCCCTCTAACTTTAAGCATGAGCTGTCAGAGCGGCTTACCGATCACTTTACCTGTACACAGCCAATCTGTAAATAACACACCCAACTACCTCATCCCGATAATGTTATTTATCTTCTTGCTCTTTTGCACCCCAGTATCTCTGCTTGCACATCATCCTCTTCATATCTATCACTCCAGTGTTCATGCTAAATTGTAATTATTTCGCCTCTATGGCCTATTTATTCCCTTACTTTTCTACATTTGGACACTGTAGATATATTTTTCTATTGTGTTATTGACTGTACGTTTGTTTATATGTAACTCTGTGTTGTTGTTTGTGCCGCACTGCTTTGCTCTATCTTGGCCTTGTTCTCAACTGGCCGACCTGGTTATAAAGGTGAAAAAAAATAATGAAAAATAATAATAATTCATCATTCATAGGTCATAGTAAATAAATAAAGTTAACAGCAGAGCACAGCCATTAGAATTATCTTATCATTATGGTTCTCATTACCGAAACGGACCGAAAAATGACATAGTAATGAGACATTTGTGTTTCGTAATGAGATGACCTTAGCTCAATATGCAAATAATAGGAGACATTATGAGTCAGCAAACAATTGACCCTATCTCTAAAGCCCATTCATGTCTCTGTGTTGGTAAGATAGTGGTTCTCTGACTTTTTCCCAATTTGAGCTTTATAGCTTTTCAGTAATGAGAAGGCCAATTGAGATAAAGGGGATGTTTGAGAATCTAATTCTAAAGGCATAAGTGAATAAATGAATTTAACTCTTCCAGATGATACATCACGGGTGAATAAAACCTTATTTAAAAACCGTCTGGAGTTTTTACAGGAACTAGAAAATGTTTTATTGTAATGAGACACAAGACACATTTCGGTAATAAATACTATAGATTCACGTAAAACTTCAACTAGTGTACAATTATTATGATTTATGGACAAACTACAGCTAAATATTTTGTGTTTTATTGAAATAAATTGTTTTACTCAAGTAAAATTCCATAAAATTACCCGAGAATTTAATCCAGACACATTTCAGTAATGAGAATTTGGAGTATTTCAGATGGTTGATTTTTGCAGATGCATCATGGTTTTGCAACTCAATTTGCTACTGACAAGAGAGCGAGAGTTGCACCCCTTCTGAAAAAACCTACACTCGATCCCTCCGATGTCAACAATTACAGACCAGTATCCCTTCTTTCTTTTCTCTCCAAAACTCTTGAACGTGCCGTCCTTGGCCAGCTCTCCCGCTATCTCTCTCTGAATGACCTTCTTGATCCAAATCAGTCAGGTTTCAAGACTAGTCATTCAACTGAGACTGCTCTCCTCTGTATCACGGAGGCGCTCCGCACTGCTAAAGCTAACTCTCTCTCCTCTGCTCTCATCCTTCTAGATCTATCGGCTGCCTTCGATACTGTGAACCATCAGATCCTCCTCTCCACCCTCTCCGAGTTGGGCATCTCCGGCGCGGCCCACGCTTGGATTGCGTCCTACCTGACAGGTCGCTCCTACCAGGTGGCGTGGCGAGAATCTGTCTCCTCACCACGCGCTCTCACCACTGGTGTCCCCCAGGGCTCTGTTCTTGGCCCTCTCCTATTCTCGCTATACACCAAGTCACTTGGCTCTGTCATAACCTCACATGGTCTCTCTTATCATTGCTATGCAGACGACACACAATTAATCTTCTCCTTTCCCCCTTCTGATGACCAGGTGGCGAATCGCATCTCTGCATGTCTGGCAGACATATCAGTGTGGATGACGGATCACCACCTCAAGCTGAACCTCGGCAAGACGGAGCTGCTCTTCCTCCCGGGGAAGGACTGCCCGTTCCATGATCTCGCCATCACGGTTGACAACTCCATTGTGTCCTCCTCCCAGAGCGCCAAGAACCTTGGCGTGATCCTGGACAACACCCTGTCGTTCTCAACCAACATCAAGGCGGTGGCCCGTTCCTGTAGGTTCATGCTCTACAACATCCGCAGAGTACGACCCTGCCTCACACAGGAAGCGGCGCAGGTCCTAATCCAGGCACTTGTCATCTCCCATCTGGATTACTGCAACTCGCTGTTGGCCGGGCTCCCTGCCTGTGCCATTAAACCCCTTCAACTCATCCAGAACGCCGCAGCCCGTCTGGTGTTCAACCTTCCCAAGTTCTCTCACGTCACCCCGCTCCTCCGTTCTCTCCACTGGCTTCCAGTTGAAGCTCGCATCCGCTACAAGACCATGGTGCTTGCCTACGGAGCTGTGAGGGGAACGGCACCTCAGTACCTCCAGGCTCTGATCAGGCCCTACACCCAAACAAGGGCACTGCGTTCATCCACCTCTGGCCTGCTCGCCTCCCTACCACTGAGGAAGTACAGCTCCCGCTCAGCCCAGTCAAAACTGTTCGCTGCCCTGGCCCCCCTATGGTGGAACAAACCCCCTCACGACGCCAGGACAGCGGAGTCAATCACCACCTTCCGGAGACACCTGAAACCCCACCTCTTTAAGGAATACCTAGGATAGGATAAGTAATCCCTCTCACCCCCCCCCTAAGTTTTAGATGCACTATTGTTAAGTGACTGTCCCACTGGATGTCATAAGGTGAATGCACCAATTTGTAAGTCGCTCTGGATAAGAGCATCTGCTAAATGACTTAAATGTAATGTTAAATGTAAATGTTTAAATCTGGTTTCATGAGAATCACCCACCTGTGGGAAAACATCTTAGCAGAATGTGCTACATTGACGCTGTCCTGTATTTTGTATCCTCTTGTTGTTTACCCCCACAACTTTGAAATAGTGACATAAAACTCAGTTAGACCGGACTGATGGAATCATGTAAAGTTTCCCCACAAAACCAAAGCCTCTGTCTTTTAATGACTTTTTGTTATTCTTTCCGCTCTTAAAGAAGAAGCTCTAGTTGCTGCTATTAAGATAATCCACTCCAACATCCTGAGGAGCTGATGACAATTAATGAGGGTAATTTAGGGGGAGAGCCGTTCTGGACCAGCTCCTCTCCTCCTCTCGTTTGGACCACCCCCATGCCCCCGTCCGCTCTGAGCTGGCCAGTAGCGTTGTGTGTGTGGGGGGGGGGGGGCAGTAAAGGGGGGACAAGTGGGGGGAGGACAGGGGCCGTGAAGCCTGGTTGGTGGAAGTAGTATCTGAATCGATGCTAATGCCCTCGCTGGGTCCTCAGGGTGCATTTGGTTATGAGGAAGTGTTGATGTCCACTGAAACTTTTCTGTGAGTGTGTGGTTGTACTGGCGGCCCTGTGTAAAGGGGACCTGTATGGGAATGTATGATGGTTGGTTACGGTGAATGAATGAGCGGGTTACTCAGATTTTAGTGGTCATGGCTGTATGTTAACAGGGTGCTACTTTTTGCGTTTGAGTAGGGTTTGTGAGAATGTGGTTCTGCATGTACAGTATATATATAAGTGGGCTTGTGTGAGTACATATTCATGTGTGTGGTGTAGGAAGCCACTGAGGGAGGAAACACCGGCTCTCTCTCCTGTCTGAGGAAACAGAAGCTGTCCTCCACCGGAACAGAAAGTGAGGTCACAGACACATGATGATGTACATACCAATATACTAACATATTGAAATATACTAAAGCCTATATATGATATACCATGCCGATATGGAATAGGCAAATCATTTGTGTTTTACAATTACAATAATAGGGATCCAATAAGAATCTCATTCCCAGAACCTTAGAATCTTCAGGTATTATTATTTGTGTGTGCAGAGACGTTCCCAGCGTTCACGGAGACGCTGGGGGAGTCGGAGGGACTGGGAGGAATGTCTGGAATGCCGTGGGCGTATCCCTTCTCTTCCGCTCAGTTCCTGCTCCCCGTAGTGGTAATGGGCTCTCAGGGAGAGCCTGGCAGATGGACAGTCGGGCCCAGGCCGAGGGGAAGTCTCCCGGTGACCTTCCTACAAGCGCCTCCTGCTTTTATTGGATGAGAGGAGCACTGGGGTCAATGGCGGGGTTGCCTTGCCACGTCAGAGGGGTTCGCTTCCTGGATAATAATTCTACCCAGGAGAGGAGCATTACTCTGCGGATTTAGTTTTTTTTCTGAACAGACCGCCTCCCTTTGTCCCCCTCGTTCCCCCCCGACCTCCCATCCGTAGCGTGTGAGCCTCCCATTTAGGCAGCAGACCCAAGCATCCTCTCTCTCAGAGTGGGTGTGTCTCCATTATTTTAAACCCAACACAACACCAGACAGAGAGCTGAAGGACACAGCAGGAATGTTGCTGGTTTGATGTGACAATGATGTAAGTTCTATCTTGGGCTTCCCTGTACGCTACAGTTCATACCGCGCTCCATCTATCCCTGCCTTCTCTCTTTTAAAAACAATACATTGTTCACCATTCTTCAATCCTCTATTCTCTGCCCCTCTGTCTCACTGGGGATACAACTTTCCTTTTTTTCACTCCCCCCGCACCCCTCTCTCTCTTTCCTTTTCTCTCTTTCTCTCTCTCGCTCTTTCTCCCTCTACCCCTTCTCTCCCCCTTTTTTGGGCCTGCAGGGCTTGGTACCACATCCCATTACCCTACTGTCTCTTCACAGTGCCACGCTGGCACAATGCCCAGTCAGGCCACTCCCTGCAGGCCCCCTGGCCAGAACCCCAAGTAGAGCTCCTGCCTGTCCTGTCCTGACAAAGGGCCCAGCTTGGCCACACTCTGCCCAGGAATGCACCTGTATGCATTTCTTTTAAAGTAGTGCACTATAGGAAATAGGGTGCCAATTGGGACACATCCATAGACTCTGAGCTAGGGGCTTATGGGCTACGCGCTTGTAACCAAAATGTTCACTGACATCTAGGAAAGTGTGTGTCGTATTTAGCCCAAGTTGGGGAACATTTCGGACAGCAGCATTTCGTTGCCTTTTGAGAAGTGTAACTTGGTCAACAAAAAAAAATTATAATAATGATTTCACCCATTTGAACATTGTCATAAAGAGCACATGTTCCCATCTCAAGAGGTGCCAAATAAAGTAACAGTGTTCACCGTAATAGGTTTGACGATTTAATCTTAAAATCAGCCATGAATCCCCCTGTGACAGCGGGAATGGGAAGCTTGTTGTGTGAAACAGGGGGGACAATTGAAGTTTCACCAAAATGATTTAATATTAAAACAGTTCTAGCCTGTCTATCTACGGGTAACAGGATTGACATGTTATTCTAGCCTGTCTATCTATGGGTAACAGGATTGACATGTTATTCTAGCCTGTCTATCTATGGGTAACAGGATTGACATGTTATTCTAGCCTGTCTATCTACGGGTAACAGGATTGACATGTTATTCTAGCCTGTCTATCTATGGGTAACATGTTATTCTAGCCTGTCTATCTATGTGTATTCTAGCCTGTCTATCTATGGGTAACAGGATTGACATGTTATTCTAGCCTGTCTATCTATGGGTAACAGGATTGACATGTTATTCTAGCCTGTCTATCTACGGGTAACAGGATTGACATGTTATTCTAGCCTGTCTATCTACGGGTAACAGGATTTACATGTTATTCTAGCCTGTCTATCTACGGGTAACAGGATTGATTTGTTGATTTCAGTTTTACACCAAAAAACACCAGAAAGAGTAGAACCAACTCACCTGCTTTTACACCATGATTTGACCATTAGATGTTTCTTTTTTGAAAAAAAAAGATGAACAGGAATTAATTTCAGTTCACATGAAAGACCGACGTAAATGCATCACTAATCACACTCAATAATCATCTTCAGAAATGACTGTCAGAGCAACAATACAACGAGGGTTTTACAATGATGTTGAAAACTTGGGACGCATTTTGGGGTTAAGTCAGTCAAATCTTCCTAGAAGTCACAGAGGTTGCACAGACGGGTCAAAGTACCGTAGCAACTCTTTATTCATATCTTTAAATCAGATTTATTGAATTATCCATGGGGTCTTTATTAAGGGGGTACCTTGTTTAATATAACACGATTTTAAAATTCAATATTGACGCACAATTTCTACTTCAAGTCTCAAAGGAACGACCCCAGAACATGACCCCAGAACATGACCCCAACAGGAGACAGATTTTGAAACTCATGTGAACTTTTTAAAAGTCCTGATACATTACTGCTTCGTTATACCAGACCGGTCAATAATGCCAGTTCACTGGAATCCCAGCTGTCTGCAGACTTATCAGTCTGATATGTCGGGCGGTTGGTGGTATAGAAAAACACTCAAACATAATGGTACACTGGCCTTACAGACTCATTCTTTCTTTACTAAGCCAGGCTGACTCCAAGACACTTAGGAAGCATGCCTCCTCAATGTAGGCTAGCCACCCCCGCCCCCCTTCCACACACACACACACAAACCAACACACCACCTACGCCATCTCCACCACTGTCTCCTTGACCCTTCCCTTGATTGGCTGGAGTAGAGGCAGAGGGGATCAATGGCGATTGCTCAGCATATCGTTTCCCGTCTCGCCGTGGGCTCATTTACTGAAGTGCAGGGATGGAAGATGGCGAGGTACCGGGGAACTGTGGCTCCCAGCTCCGGGCTCTGGCTCCGACACTGTCTGGCATGGGGCCCAGTCGCATCGTTTGCCACCGGCGCAGACAGACAGACTGAGCAACTGGAGCGAGCCAGCGAGCCACCGGTAAGTGAATGAGAGAGAAAGCGGGATAGGCTTTGTGCCATAGAGTTCGGGGCAGGCATCGAATTGACTTGTGCAAATGTAAGCTACATGGCAAACTTAACCACAAACGTCTGACATCCAGAGATCAACCAACGGTTATGCACTTTCATAAATAACCAACACAGTCCGCTGCACTATCCATCAAGCACACAACCTTAGAGGAGTGATAACCAGCTCAGTATGCATCCTCTATCATCATCATTTACACTCTCCTTTCCTCCCCCTCTACATTTCTCATTTCTCCTCTATTCTACCACTTTCATTTACAGTTATTGTCTGCATAAATCAACCAGGAGACTCTCCTGTCCTGCCCCTGTAATTGTCATTTGTTTCTCGGACCGCAGAGTTTGGCTCACCCACCTGCCAATGAAAATGAAAAAAAAATAAAAACCTCTTCATGACATGATGAGAATTGGCCAATTTGGAGGGTCCCCCACACACACACACACACACACACACACACACACACACACACACACACTAGTTGGAAACTAGCTACCTTGCTAACATGAAATATTAAGGAAATGTTAGTGTCTAGTTTTCATTTCGTTTTGAGAGGGCAGGTTTTATACAAGCAGAGGTCGCCATTAGACACGATTGGATAATAAGATAAGATAAAACCATGTCGATGTTGTCAGGCACATGGCAAACGGTGGGGCCCTTATCAAGTATGACGCAAGGACTCTTGAATAGACACACATCAGCTCACATGTGCGCACCCAGAAACACACATTCGCACACACAGTCACAGAGATATGCACACATGTTCAGCCTAATTTGATTTATGCGCACTCCGCTGGTAGGCTGGCATTTGCACACATGGCAGTTATTCAAGCAAACACAGGCATGAGAAGTCATGCTGGGATTACCGCTCCTTATGGTTTGGTTGAAGAGCACAGACCCTTCCTCTTTTCGACTGTCTCTCCCCATATGCTCCCTTTTCCCCCTTTCCTTGTTTTCTCCGTATTTCCTTTCCTCCACCCTCTCCAGTCTTCTTTTCCCTCTCCTCCCTCCCGCTGCTCTCACCACCTATCCTGCTCTCACACCTTCATCCCAGCTTATTGGCTCTCCCTTCCTCTCCACATCGCCTCTCCTCTTCAGCTGCAGTGCAGACAGTAATGATGAGCTATGTGCAGTCGGCTCAGGGATGAGAGACACATCAATCTGTCCACACTGACAGACTTTACATTTGATTTGTTTTCCGTGTGACAGTGCCGTGTACCGGTACACACTGAGAGAGAGAGGTAAATGAGGTAGAGAGGAGGTAGAGAAAGACAGAGAGAGCGGGGGCGAGAGAGACAGAGATATGAGGTGAGGTGGAGGCAAAACATGAGATGGAAAGTGAGAGAGGTCGATGGAGAGAGCGCGATAGAGAGAGGGAGAAGGACTGAAGGAGATTGAGTGAAAGATGAGTGCCCTGAAAGGGGGAGTGGTATGTACTTTGATAAACAGATAAATAGAGTGAGTGAGTGATGGATGCTTGACCGAAAGAGAGGTAGGGGGGTTACGAGAGAGAGATACCTGTCCTCTGACAACCAGGCACAGGTAGAAAAAAATGGTGATATGCCCTCTGATAAGCAGAAAGAGAGAAAGGGAGAGAAAGGGGGGGGGGTGCAAACATCAGCTGCAGCCATGGAAAAATATCAGAAGGAAATCTCCAAAAGTTCTTCACACTGTGTATATTGGCTGGTAAGGGTGAGACTGTGAACCTGTAGTGATTTACCAGTTGGCTCTCAGAAGCTGATCAACCTATGCAGGCTGTTCCACACATCCCAGCATCTCATACTGCACACCCACAAGGTAGACTACCACCATGTGTTAGTTTTTTGATTTGTGTTATAGAAAAAAACCCTCTGTTTTTCATTAAACCGAAAAAGCTTTTAAACCTTCAATATTTTAAAAATGTATTTAGCTCACAACAGAATCACAACAAATGACATATGCGTTTACCTTACACCCCCCCATTTCATAAGACACCGTAATTGGTACTATGGTAGAAGTAATTGTTGACCCTAAGAAATAATAATAATAATAATGAAATAATACAAAATTATACAATGGGTGGGTCTAATCCTGACTGCTGATTGGTTAAAACCGCATTCCAGCCGGTATCTATTCCACAAGTTACAACCAGCTAAATCTATGCCGTTAAAATGCCTATCTCGGCCGTCATTGTTAAATAATAATTTGTTCTTAACTGACTTGCCTAGTTAAATAAAAAAGGTACAAAAAATATATATAAATAGAAAAAAATCTAAAATGAGATTCACCATAAAAAAATAACAATACATTTGTTTTTTTAAATACTACACTGTTGCATCTGACTGCGCAATCCACTGTCTAATTAGCCCAGCCAGGCAATTTATAAACTTGATCTCCGTTATAAAAATACATTATCGCACATTTCTTTTAGACTAACATTTAGTTTTCAATAGAGGATAGTTGTATAAATCTTGTTCTGTCTCTCCGACATTTGCAACATTGTTTCAATATTCAAATACGATCTCCAGCTGTTCCATGGTAATGAACGTGTCGGGAGTTGAGACGAGACAGACAGGCAGCATTTATCAGTCAGCAGAAATCATGAATCAACTGGCATAGTTTTCATGGATTTATACAAATAAATGTCAATTGAAAAAAGGTACAACGAAAAAAAGTCCAGCTAGTTTGCAGCCTTTCCAGCTTCAGTTTGAAGTGATGTTGGCTATCTCCTCTGAACAACAGTGTACTAGCGAGAGAGTACATTTTCTATGCCAGGTGAAATCACGCCTCATTTGCTTATTGTTATGGATGTATCCAAATCAATGTCACTCGAAAACAGCTTAAACAAATGCAAATGCACCTACCGTTGTTATTCTGGCTGCACATTTTGACGTGACTGTAAGTTAGCCGCAGTTGGCTAGCTAACAAGCAAGGGATAAGAACGTTGCCAGCCAGTATGGCAATGGAACATTTAGAACGAACGGCTGGGTCGCGTCCATAGATACAGAACAAAAAGACTGAACGTCTGGGTCTCATCTCTATAGCAACCAAACCGATAGAACGAAAGATCAGCTGGCTTGGGTAGCAACCCTAGATTTGTGTCAGGACTATATCCTGTGGAAGGATGAAATAGTATTATACATTCATCAAAAGTAGGTTTTTAAAGAAAATATGTAAATCATTATTTGAATATGTTGGTAACCTGTTGTATAATGTGATAATGCCCTCGAAGCAGCACCAGTGCCAATATATCATCCAAACACCGGCTTGGAGTGCATTATCACTGCAATGTATATCCTTTGTTTTGGCGCTGGCTTGGTCATTGAACATGTATCTGTGGTGTTATTGTTTTCATTTATGCACTTAAAAAAAAATGTAGATCTAATCTGGGAAACAACCGACCAGAGATTTTCCATCCAACAAAGGGAAAATGGAATGTAGCATTTTTCTCCCCCTGTTGAGATGGTATGTACATGTACAGCACGCCTGTGAGGCCCGTTCGTTTTCCACATTAAAGTGAGCAGAATGCACCCGGTGCTTCTGAAGAGAAACTACACGAGAGAGAAACTACACGAGAGAAAAGAGAGAGAGAGAGAGAGAGAGAGAGAGAGAGAGAGAGAGAAACTACGAGAGAGAGAGAAACTACACGAGAAGAGAGAGAGAGTCTGGTGGCTTGTCGCTAAGAGACGGCGCGGTGTGGTCACCGGCGGGGATGTGCTGTGGCATAATGGTATCGGTGTACGAGGCTAAGGCTGTATTAAAGGAGATAATTGAGTTGCTCACTCGGGCGAGGCCGAGACTGTGTGTCGCTTTGTACTAAAGGTACAGAACCAGAGAATGAAAGAAAGGGAGCTCGTAACTCCACTCATCTCCCCTATCCCCCTCTCTCAGAAAGCACCCTCCAATGAACACACACACACACACACACCTTCTCTCTCTCACACACACACCCTCACACAGAGATATTGTGAAGTGCACAATTCTGCAATTTGCCTACTCATTCCTCTGAAGTGACCATGTGACCGAGCATAGTCAAAACTTTGTCTGGTCACTTTACGGCAGACCTTAACCATGTCACTCAAACACGAGTCAAATTCTGTCCCAGATATTGTTTCGGGTAATATACTGTTAACATGATTTACTGTCACATATCCATTGTCCAGGAATGGCTCTGTAAACCCCACCCTGCCACTCTATCTCTGTCTTGGTTCTAAAGCTGTCTATTCACTAAAACATGGCACACACACACACAGTCTTCTCACTAACACATGACCTGCTCAATCACTGTAAACACTGTACCGTCACTCAAACCGAGTGCTTGTCAACATACTTTACTGCCATTCCTCCCCAGACATTTAGTAGGTCTAAGCCACTCCTGTATCACTGAAATACTGCCCTGACATAAGTAGGCATACTACCCTGCCACCTGCCCCTGAAATAGTGTCCTGTCACGAAGCATTACTGTGGTGTCGTGAAAGTATTGTGTTCCCACTGAAACACTGTCTGACGGCTGGGTCACTGACAGTTTCAACGGTAAAGTTGTGTCGCCACACCGCTGGCAGGTGGCTAAAGACCTGTCATGTCTCACAGAGATGTGTGTGGGAGTGACTCTCTCTCTCTCTCTCTCTCTCTCTCTCTCTCTCTCTCTCTCTCTCTCTCTCTCTCTCTCTCTCTCTCTCTCTCTCTCTCTCTCTCTCTCTCTCTCCCTCTCTCTCTCTCCCCCCTCTCTCTCCCCCCCTCTCTCTCTCCCCCCTCTCTCTCTCCCCCCCCTCTCTCCCCCCTCTCTCTCTCTCTCTCTCCTCCCTCTCCAGATGGTATGTTCTCTTCCCCTCTCAGCAACAGTACAGAATCCTCCAGAACCACATTTATAAAATAATTCAGCTCCAGCAGTGAGTTGTGGTGGGGTGGGTGCATTCCTCTGTACATAAGCATGCGTGAAGTATGTTTTGTATGTCTATAATTGTTTTTTGGGGGCATATGAGTTTTTCCCTTACAGCTAAATAAACAACAGAAGAAATAAGTGTAAAAACGAGGGGAAGGAGGGATGAACACCGGGATGCTGGGGCTCAGCTGCGACTCGTTCTCATTTTCAATCTCGGCCCAATTAATTTGGCTGAATTAATCTCACGCTACGTGCAGACTCCGCTGCTACAGCACACACACACACACACACACTCTCTCACACACAATGCTCTCTCTCGCTTTCTCTCTCTCACACACACACACACACGCTACCACACACACCCACCACCCTCTCCCCCCTCTCCTCTGGCACCCAGCACAGTGAAACAAGAAATAGTGTCTAATGCCACCATCCATCTGGCATCTTTACGCCCGCCCCGCAACCCCTGCCTCACCCTCCCTCTGACATTTGGAGAGAGGGGGCAGGGGGAGGAGGGATTTTATGATTTCCATTTCTAATTAGAACTAAGGAGCGAGTTCTCAGGTGGTGAGGTAGACAAGCTTCTCATCTCCTCTGGCTCTATGGGAGAGAAGGGGAAAGTTGTCTTACGTGCGTAGACTCCCTGTCACAAATTCAAGTAACATTTGACAAAAAATGTTGTCGGTTCTCAATGCAATTCAAATATAACAACTTTTAAAGGTGCATTAAATTCACCAGAGACACAGATCTACAACACACCAGCTAATCAGAGTTCTGTGAGAAAAGCCAAGCCTCTCTTTCCACCAACCAGCATCTACAGTAGCTCCACATTTGATTTGGCAGGTCACCTCTATGAAGAAGGCGGAGCTGAAGAACTCTTCTTTCATACACAAGTTCACCCTGCCACGCCATAGGCCCCTCCGAGGTGTCAGGGTTCCAATTTATGCATGTGGGACTGAAAGGTTCCTCCTCAGAGGGGGCAGGCCAACGACAGTCTGCATTCCAGCGTTCCCACGGGCCAGATTTACGAGCGGAGGGTTCTTGGCCTTCCCAGGTGCAGATTTTACAGAGGTCCCTATAAGACTGTCTTTCTTTCCCCCTGAAACGGCTCCCTGATTGCCCCGTCTATTCTCTCTACCCACCCACCCTCCCCACCACCATTTTGAAAGCTCCCAACGCTGGATGAATATGCATTCAAGGGACATGGCAGAAGCTGTGTTGCTATTAAAACCTCTCTTCTCCCCCCTCTCTCTTTGCCTCTCTCCCCCTCTTTCTTTGCCCTCTCTCTTCTCCCCCTCCTTCCTCTCTCCCCCCTCTTTGCCCTTCTCCCCTCTTCTTGTCTTCCTCTCTCTCCCCCTCTTTGCCCCCTCTTTCCCCTTGCCCTCTCTCTCTTTGCTCCTCTTCTCCCGCTCTCCCAGCAGGATTTGGTGTCCCTTCAGTGGCTGTCCTGTGAGTCGATCCATCAGGCCCATCGATCCAGATAAAGCTGCCATGTTGGATCCCTCAGGCTTTAACTCAGTTACTGGAATTCCCCACATGCACACATCATTCAGTGTATTTCACGCTGCTCTGCATTTACCGTAGGGAAGACCCCGTCTTTTAGCTGTGTCTATTGGCTGGAGTACTGGCTGAGGCTAGACCAGCATACTACAGTATTACACACCCTCTGAAGATCCCCGCCTAACGTCAGTGTGATCTTCAGAATAGACACACGTGATATTATTCAAGAAGAAAGGTTAGACTTTTCTGTTGCCCTCCTCACATTGAAGTGCCTTGTTCAGTCACGACATCTGATGTGTGGTGTACATTCTGATTGAAAAAAAAAATGGCTGCCACACGTGAGCAGGGAGTGTAACAGCAGATATTAGCTGTGTGCTAGCTGGTGTGTAATAGGCAGTAAATCTCTCTGGCGCTCTCCTGGCAGGACGTTGCTCCACTCATTAGATGGCTGGCCAACTGCCCCTTGGGTCGCGCAGCGACAGGTTGCCCGGGTAACGTTGCCACAGGCAGAGCCCAGGACCCCGGCCACTCCTCATTGGTTGGTTGCAGCAGGGTGTAGTCAAAATGGAGGTGCATTCTTATTAATGTAGATAAATGACTACGCATGACAAAAGAGGCTAAACTTGCAACGTAGAGAGTGTGACTCTTTTTTTGGCCTGTGACTCAGAATGAGAAGGGTTCCTGTGGAAGCGCATGAGAGGATCATTGTTAGACTAAATCAGAATGAGAGTGATTGAAAGTGGGCTTCTTATGAGAGTCATATTATGTGGTACTGAGAAAGGGACCGTTTGGAAAAACACTCCAACGCCACGGTCTCTAACGGTCACTGCTGACACCTAGGGGCCAAACCCAGGCACTGCCTTCCATTGCTACTTATACTATAGGTCCATTGCAAGACAGAAGTGGGTTCATCTGAAATGTGACTGCTTCGGTTTCGCCAGGACATTATTTTCTCTAGTAATTCTACTCAGTCTGACCCCTTGTGAGGTCAAATGGTCCGAATGAGCCCATCATGACTGAATGCAAAAATGACAAAACAAGAAACCTCACCTTGACTTGTGTCTCTTTCACTCTGGTATGTCCTTGTTGCTATGTAGCTGGTCTTTGTTCCTGTCATCACACAACACCGCTGTAGCCTATGTCAGCCAGTGACCGTTCGTCAGTGGCCACACGTTCCCCGATGGCGCATCACGCTGGCTCTGTTTCAGCAGCAGTAGTATGTGATGCGGGGCTCTCAGTGTCCTTAGCATGCAGCGCTGCTCGCTGATCTTTCACTGTAATGGTATGCTGATTGTATATGGGGCTTCTCTCCACGGTGATATTGTTATGGTGTGCATTACATTGGCATAAATCAGCATACCGTGACACCAAGTGTGACACACACACACACACACACATTTGTTTCAGTGTCATGATTAGGTTCAGGAGGTTCAAACTCCTGGCCACAGTCTTTGTGCCCACTCTTCCAAAAAGACCTCCGAAACACAGACCCTTATACCATAGCCTTGACAGGAAAGAGCGTACCATATTGTGCCAATGTGGTCCAATGAGACGCCCTCGGTCAGGGGAAGTACAGGGGTCAGAGGTCAACCCCAACTTATGGCCCAGCAGGAGGTCAGGCCATCTCTCAATCCCTCACACTGACTCAAAGAATGGACAGAGTAAAAAACCATGCCCTGACCTTTCACCTCAGGCTTGACTCCTTTCTCTCAAACTTCACTCTCTCTTTCTGTGCCTTTCTCTTACTCCATCTCTGTGTCCAGTGGAGACCCACCCTGTGGCCTTTGTGTCCCCTAGTAGACAACCACAACTCCAAACGTACACTTTGAGGGGTCAACCATCGGCCATGGCGACGGGGTTGAGTCTGGGGTCGCGCTGTCATCGTGGGGACAACGATCATCCAACAGCCAGCTCCTCTACCGGCTGGGTCAGCCCGGGGTCACCTGCAGGTCAACTACAGCGTGTCATTGTCCGAACCCCCCCTGGAGCATTGGTCAGTCCCAAAGGCATGCGGTCCCATCCATCCACGGCCTAATCATTACAAATGGAGGGGGGAGCAACGTAAACAGCCATCATTACAGACACTCTGCAGCGCACTCACGTCCACTTTAAACGCCCATTATGGCTAAGGGGCCATCCGTAATGCCTGCTCAGTAAGCAGGAGAGAGGGAGGGTGTGTCCAGAGGGAGGAGGAAGAATGAGAATGGGAAAAGGAGTCCTTTGTTGAGGCGTTACTGTGTCCTCTCCCGTGATGTTTTGTCATTGTATTCATGATCGCCTTTAGGCTCAGTCTCCGTCTAACCTGTTGACCTGAGTGTTCCTCATTATGGTCAAGCTCCTCCAGAGGAGGGCGCTATCCCCTCAGAGAACTGGGCAAGGCGCCGTGACCCGGCCTTCACCCTTCCCCTTCATTCAGAGGGCATCGGGGTCGGGGGTCACCAGACGGCCGCACAGAGGCTTCAAAATGGCCTCCATCGTTTTCTTGGGAATTAAAGTTGGTGTGCTTACCAATGTCAAGGGTGCCAAACCAAATTAGCCCTCCAGAAAGCTATTTGACGTGTGTTGTCAAATGTTGTCAAAGCATCACATGGACAGCACACAATGTCCCTGTTAGCCGGGGAAACACAGACATTGTAAAACCTAGATGTTATGATATTGTAGCCATGGATCATGTTTAGAGGTCTTCCTGAGTTTGCATGACAATTATGTTGTGCAAATAAGGGCCGGTAGCAAGCTAGTGTGTGTGTGTGTGTGTGTGTGTGTGTGTGTGTGTGTGTGTGTGTGTGTGTGTGTGTGTGTGTGTGTGTGTGTGTGTGTGTGTGTGTGTGTGTGTGTGTGTGTGTGTGTGTGTGTGTGAGAGAGAGAAAGAGAGTGAAAAGGGGGGAGAGAGAGAGAGAGAGAGAGAGAGAGGAGGAGGAGGGAGAGATGCAGGCTGTGGGTTCAACAGCAGGGCAATGACAGACTTCCCATTCTCCATCACAACCCAGCCCTGGGGGCAGGCAACGCAAAGCAGAGTAGCGCTACTGTTAGCAACCAACTGCTCCATGTGTGTGTGTGTCTTTGTGTGTGTGTGTGTCTTTTTCTTTTAAGTATTCAGAGGTACCAAACGAGCCCCATATTGTACAACAGCCGGAACGATCGAGAGAGAACAAGATGGAGGACAGGAGATATGGCAGAGGCTGAATGTAGCGAATAGCAAGAGAAGAGGACCAAAGAGGAAAGGAAAGGAAATGAGAGCGAATGAGGGCAGAAGAAAGAAAGTGGAGAGAGATGGGTGACATTAGAGAGAAATGGAGGATGACAAGTCGCCCTGTGATAAGTGACATCATCCCTCACCATCATCCACCTCCCTACCCTCACCCACACCCACACACGCCATTACACTTCCAGTGCCAACGCACCCCCTCAGCGGTAAATACATGACATCACGGGTCCCCCATTATAGGCGTTGTCTAGGCGACCAGCACCCTAAACCCTCTCCCCTCCCTCTGCCCCCACACCCATCCCTTGATGTCTTCAATACATGTATGGATCCTTCCCTCTTTCTACATCCCATTCCATGTCTCTCTCTCTCTCTTTCCACCTGCCTTTCACCCCATCAGCGGTGGGGTCGCTGCGAGGTTGGCAGGAAGAATTAGACTCCCTTGTGGTGCTGCGCTGCACTGCTCTCTGCTCCCTCCGCCGATGAAACGAAAGCCCAAACTCCCTCCCTCCCTCGCTCTCTCTCTCTCTCTCCCCGCACTCCATTTGTTCTCATTCTCCTCTTATCTCCTCCGTACATTCTTCCCCCTTCCACATTCCTCATCCCCCTTTCCCTCCCTCTCTCACTCCCTCCCTGTCTCCCTCCATCCACCCCAAAATGGAGTCACGCTAGTGATACGGGTTGGTTCCCGTGGTGTCTGGGAGATGAAGAGCCCCTCACTGTTCTAAGAGAGAGTGTTCTGCCATAGCGGGGGGGAATAGGTTTCCTCCAGACGTGACGCTTGGCATTCAGGCCAAAGAGTTAAATCTTGTGATTCCCACATATTTACCCTGATTTACACTGAGAGAGAGGTGATTTACCACGGTCTGACATGCCATGCCAGGGGGTATCACCTTGATGTATGGTGCTGGGAGATGTGAGGGCTGGTGGAAGGGATGGATCTGTCTCGATCACATCAGAAATAAGACCTTTGTAGTCTGGGCTCGTTCAGTAGAAGAGCAGAGTGAATGTTAAGATTGATTTGAATTTGGTTGCTTATGAGTACATTGTTTGACTGTGTGTAATAAAGGGTGTTTGTTTTTTTATGTAATGATGATGTGCGTGTATATTGTACACTGTACATACAGTGCATTCGGAAAGTATTCAGACCCCTGGACTTTTTCCACATTTTGTTACGTTACAACGTTATTCTAAAATGTATTGAAATGATTTTTCCCCTTATCAATCTACACACAATACCCCATAATGATAAAGCAAAAACAGGTTTAGACATTGCAAATATATAAACAATAAAAAACTGAAATATCACATTTAGATAAGTATTCAGACCCTTTACTTAGTACTTTGTTAAAGCCCCTTTGGCAACGATAACAGCCTCGAGTCTTCTTGGGTATGATGCTACAAGCTTGGCACACCTGTATTTGGGGAGTTTCTCTGATTCCTCTCTGCAGATCCTCTAAAGCCCCGTCAGATTGGACGGGGAGAGTTGCTTCACAGCTGTTTTCAGGTCTCTCCAGAGATGCTCAATTGGGTTCAAGTCCGGGATCTGGCTGGGCCACTCAAGGACATTCAGAGACTTGTCCCGAAGCCACTCCTGCTTTGTCTTGGCTGTGTGCTTAGGGTCATTGTCCTGTTGGAAGGTGAACCTTCACCCCAGTCTAAGGTCCTGAGCACTCTGGAGCAGGTTTTCATCAAGGACCTCTCTGTACTTTGCTCCGTTCATCTTTGCCTCGATCCTGACTAGTCTCCCAGTTCCTGCCGCTGAAAAACATCCCCACAGCATGATGCTGCCACCACCATGCTTCACCATAGGGATAGTTAATGGTTTCCTCCAGACGTGACGCTAGGCATTCAGGCCAAAGAGTTAAATCTTGATTTCATTAGACCAGAGAATCTTGTTTCTCATGGTCTGAGAGTCTTTAGGTGCATTTGGCAAACTTCAAGTGGGCTGTCCTATTTTACTGAGGAGTTGCTTCCGTCATAAAAGGCCTGATTGGTGGAGTGCTGCAGAGATGGTTGTCCTTCCGGGAAGGTTCTCCCATTTCCACAGAGGAACTCTGGAGCTCTGTCAGAGTGACCATCGAGTCCTTCTCCCTCAATTGCTCTTAGAAGAGTCTTGGTGGTTCCAAACTTCCAAATTTAAGAATGATGGAGCCCACTGTGTTCTTGAGGACTGTCAGTGCTGCATAAATGTTTTTGGTACCCTTTGCCAGATCTGTGCCTTGACACAATCCTGTCTCGGAGCTCTACAGACAATCCCTTCGACCTAATGGCTTGGTTTTGCTCTGACATGCACTGTCAACTGTGGGTTCTTATATATACAGGTGTGTGCCTTTCCAAATAATGTCCAATCAATTTTACCACAGGTGGATTCCAGTCAAGTTGTTGAAACATCTCAAGGATGATCAATGGAAACAGGATGCGCCGGAACTCAATTTCAAGTCTCATAGCGAAGGTTCTGAATACTTATGTAAATAAGGTATCTGTTTTTTATTTGTAACACATTTGGAGAGAAAAAAATCTAAAAACCTGTTTTCGCTATGTCATGATGGGGTATTGTGTGTAGATTTCAGAGGAAAATGATTTATTTAATCAATTTTAGAACAAGGCTGTACATTTAAATAAGGCTGGAAAAACTGCAGAGGTCAGAATACTTTTCGGAAAGGCGCTGTAATTGTATTTGAGAGTTTAAGGGTGTGTCAGTCTGTGTTTGAGTTGAAAACCATTTCTTGACTCTCTCGAAGTCATGCTACGCTGTGCTTAGCCATACGGCTCAGTTTGAGAAACACCAGAGAGAGGGAAAACGTACATAAAGCAAGAATCCCATTCAGCCCAAAGCCTCACTGATCCCTCATACATAGGTCAAGAGTTCAAGGTCAGAATTCAGCTACATCATCAACAAAGCTTGAAGGAAGAAGATGAATCCAAAAGTGTCTCCAAAAACGGACTTTTGCTTCACCTCGCCTATTGCCCTTTAAGGGAAGAGAAGCTACGGATTTCTAAGGAGGTGTACGTTTCCTCGCTCTTCAGATGATGCATCCATTTACATTAATTTACAGTGGTTCGCTCTCAGCATCGAACTGCAGCAGTATTCATCACCACAGAACATTAACCCTACGATTACCCCTCTAACATACACTACCATTCAAACGTTTGGGCTGACTTAGAAATGTCCTTGTTTTTGGAAGAAAAGCACATTTTTTGGTCCATTAAAATAACATCAAATTGATCAGGAATATAGTGTAGACGTTGTTCGTGTTGTAAATGACTATTGTAGCTGGAAACGGCAGGTGTTTAATGGAATATCTACATAGGCGTACAGAGGCTCATTATCAGCAACCATCGCTCCAGTGTTCCCAATGGCACGTTGTGTTAGCTAATCCAAGTTTATCATTTTAAAAGGCTAATTGATCATTAGAAACCCCTTTTGAAAACTGCTGTGCAGTTTAAAGAAGCAATAAAACTGGCCTTCTTTAGAC
The DNA here is from genome assembly GCF_021184085.1 of Oncorhynchus gorbuscha. Taxonomy (NCBI): domain Eukaryota; kingdom Metazoa; phylum Chordata; class Actinopteri; order Salmoniformes; family Salmonidae; genus Oncorhynchus; species Oncorhynchus gorbuscha. The sequence goes on along the minus strand of NC_060198.1, from coordinate 24,315,007 downwards.
TAGTTGAGTATCTGGAGCATCAGCATTTGTGGTTTCGATTACAGGCTCCAAACTTTCTTCTGAAACTCATCAGTCTATTCTTGTTCTGAGAAATGAAGGCTATTCCATGTAAGAAATTGCCAAGAAACTGAAGATCTCGTACAATGCTGTGTACTACTCCCTTCACAGAACAGCACAAACGGGCTGGTGCACAACTGAGCAAGAGGACAAGTACACTAGAGTGTCTAGTTTGAGAAACAGACACCTCACAAGTCCTCAACTGGCAGCTATATTAAATAGTACCCACAAAAACAGTCTCAATGTCAACAGTGAAGAGGCGACTCCGGGATGCTGGCCTTCTAGGCAGAGTTGCAGAAAAAAAGCCATATCTCAGACTGGCAAATAAAAATAACAGATTAAGATGAGCAAAAGAACACAGACACCGGAACTCTGCCTAGAAGGCCAGCATCCCGGAGTCGCCTCTTCACTGTTGACATTGAGACTTGTGTCTACACTGTATTTCTGATTAATTTGATGTTATTTTAATGGACAAAAAAAATGTGTTTTCCTTTCAAAAACAAGGACATTTCTATGTGACCCCAAACTTTTGAACGGTAGTGTACATCCTTCTCTACACGTCAATTGCCTTCTCCTCTTGTTGTGTTATGTTTCCTAACACCATCCGCACCTCTCCCTTGACATTCCTATAACCCCCCTCCTCCTCCCCCCGTTGCCCCCTTAACCAAATCAACCTGTTTTCCATCGTCAGGCCCGTCACAGAGTGGCTTATAGATGGTAGTTTAAGCGTCACGCCGATCAGAAGTATTGAGCATAGCGGCAGAGTCAAAATAAGTTCAATTGAGCGGGGATGATGGGTAATGGGTTACGATGAGGCATGGCGCCAAGGTCCTTCCCCTGGAATTTAATAGGCTGGCTTGGGCTAGCACACAGTGGGGGGGGGGCATAACATGGTTAACATGGTGGATAGAGAAAGAGGGGAGTGAAGAGAAGAGGATGTGAGGGACCATAGGGGCTAGATAGCGTAGTTTTAAGTGCAGCAGGGGAGAGAGTGTGTGTGGGGGTTGGGAGGGGATGACTAGTAGTCACAAAGTGCAAACCGTATGCACCCAAACTAACGTTGTCAATGTATGTACCCTGCGTGAACTCGGAGTGAGAGGGAGAGTGGGAACAAGAGGGAGCGAGAAAAGGAGAGAGAGGCGAGAGGGATAGAGAAAGGGAATATACACCAGTGCCTGGGTGCGTTGGCTCGGTGCATCTGGTGATGTAGAAGCATATAAAAAAAGGCAGTGTTGATCATCAGAAAGCCCTTTTCTCTTGTGCCGGGGGGGGGGGGGGTGTAGAGAGAGGAGAGATGGAGAGAGGGAGTGAGAGAGCAGAGGAGGAGGGGGGATTTGAGAAGGAGAAAAATACAAGTTGTGAGGAGGAAAGAAGGGAATGGAAGGAATGGATTAGAAGAAAAGGGACTGCATGTGTGTAACTTTACTTGTGGGAAGAAAAAAAACACTATGTTGGTCCCCACAAGGTCAAATTCTATTACTATGGGGTTCGGGGCTAAGGTTAGAATTAGTGTTAGGGCTTGGTTTAGGGTTTAGGTTAGTGTTAAAGTTTAAGGGATAGGGAAAACAGGATTTTGAATGGGAGTGAATTGGGTGTCCCCAGAAGGTTAGTTATACAAGACCGCGTGTGTGAGTGTGAGTGTGAGTGTGAGAGAGAGAGTGTCTCATCATCTTTTCTGCTCTACCAGTCCCTCTCTTGGCTACACTTGTTTAATTAGCCATCCTCCTGCTCTCTCTTCTCCTCGTTCCCTCCATCAGAAGAAAAGGGCAGGATCAATAGTTTGGGATGTGAGAGTTGGGGCGTTCTCTGGTGTGTGTGTCTGTCATTACAGCCAAAGTCTGTGTTTCTGTTTGCTGCATTGGGGTGCTGGGGTTTGTAGCTACGTGTGCAGAAATAGAAGACATTTACGTGTGCAGAAATAGTAGACATTTACGTGTGCAGAAATAGTAGACATTTACGTGTGCAGAAATAGAAGACATTGGGAAACAGATTTCCCTTTTCTCTAAGTCTTATCCTTTATCCCATACAGGTGGTGAAGTCCAAAAATGACCTTGGATCAGTGTCATGGGGGGGAACGTTATATTTTTGTGACTATGTGCTCTAGCTACACACACACACACACACCTTACAGTTTTTGCAGAATGCTTACACACTGACAGTGAATGCTTTGACAAAAGCATCAAAACCTTAACTTGTGTAACCGAGCCTCAAACAAAAGGCACCAAAGGTACAAACACATTTTCTCCTTTGCACTTTGTTTGCAATTCTGCAAAATACTACACACCGTTTCTTATATTGGACACTTTGTTCAAGAATGAAATCTCTTGCAATAAATTGGGAAAACAGTTCTATTAAAAATGCAAAACAGACAGGGAGAGAGATAGAGGAGATAGAGAGGAAGGACAAGAACAAAGGGGACCAGGCAATAGACAGAGACATATTTCGGACGACATTAAGGGCTACTTTGGTGGACCCATGTCATAAATCATGTCCTGACAGATGAGGGAGGCAGAGAGTCCAGCCCAACCTGAGTCGCTACATGGTAGCATCCATAATACAGACATTTAGACTGGAGAACAGGTATGTCTTCAACGTTCTACACTAGACTGTACCCATGTAATTGTTGCACATCACTCTGCATCACAGTACAATACAATCTAGTCCTACAATATCAGGTCTACGCTCCTCAATGAACAAAAAAAAATAGGTATAGTACTGTGAAGTACATGTAATACAGTTTTGATATTACTGTGTACAGTATGACAGTACAGTATGTAAAAAATGACATCATATTCTTGAATTTTCTACAGAACTGCCAGACAACCTCCCGAGGGTGGACGGCAAAGTCTGTTCACCCATGAACAGGAACAGGAACTGACCGTTGTCAATTGAGTGTTGGCGAACAACACCATCCACCTACATCAACTACGAGAGCAAATCCTCGCAGACCACACCACATTCCATAATATCAACCGTGTCAGAATGTCGACCCTCTTGTCGCATCTTGCGTCAACACCAACTTACGATGAAGCCGCTGTCCAGGGTTCCATTTGAGAGGAACAGTGTTGGAGTCAAAGACCTTCGCTATGACGATGTGCAAGTAAGTTTCACTGTACTAGATTGTAAAACACAGTAATGGCAGTAGATTGTGTCCTATTGGCACTGCATAGATACATTCAGACAAAGCAGTATGTCACCTAGGCAGTTGTCTGTGGGGGCACCTGCAGCTTGTAATTTTAACTGAGTGTGTCTGACCCAACCCACCCCCCGCCCCAACCCATCCTTGTGTGAGAACGTAGACGTTGTAGTCCTGTGTTTTGAGTTACACCATATTCACAGTACAGAGTGTTTGCATTTTCTGTTACAGAGAGTTCTGGATGTTGATGCAGCTACACAGCCTCTTGAGTTAATTTCCATTGAGGAAGCTGGATTCAATCTAGCTAAAAACCAGGTGTTGGGGCCGAAATGTTAAAGGACAAAGGGCCGTTGTGAATGTCCCTGGGCAGCGCAGGAGGAAATATCACCGCCATTAGTCTGCAAGGAGTACTCCATCACCATGCCACCCTCGGTCCCTACAATACTGCAACACATAATCATATTTCTGGAGGCACTACATAATACAGTTGTACAGGACGGACCAGCCCAGGTTTGTTGTCATCTGGGATAATGTTAGTTTCAATGGAAGAGGCATTGAGGTGGGGTCAGTCCAGGGTCGGATACGGCATGCAAGGCAATATTTTCCCCGTTGCCTAGCCAGGGATGACATTGCTTGTGATGTGGATGAGGTGATGTGGCCAGACCCTAACAGAAGGCGGGATCCATAAACCATCCACCCCATCCCTTACAGTACTTTTTGTTTACCATTGCACTGTAATTTTACTGTAATTATTTTCGTTTCTGTGAGTTTACAGTAACATATAGTATTGATTACTGTACTGTAATTCTAATTTTCTTTGTGTTTTTTTGTTGTTGTAAAAACCTGCGATGGCAAAAGAATCAGTTGTGTGTGTGTGTGTATATATACATATATATATATATATATTTCTTTCTGATGTCTTTCTATTTTTTGTGTTGATTGAAATGTGAGTAGATGTACTGTACTGGAACCATCTTTAACAGAAGCCTGTATGGGACAAATTAAAAAAGGTATACAAAGTACTAAAGACAGCAGTGTTTTGTATAAAGTACATCATTGTGTTGCCGCATTGAAATAATCAAATGGTGCATGTGTGTATCATTTTGTAGCAAAAATGCCATTTTGAAAAAGGATTGTTAGATTTTGATTGCAGAGTTACATAGAAGTGAGATGTTTATCTCCAAGTGTTGTGCCTTAGTTGGCTTGTGTGTAGCGTTTTGACACAGTGAGGCAAATTCTGCAACAAGTGTGTAAGCAATCGCAAAACACTAAATGATCAGCACCGTCTGAAATGGTTCAGGGTAGATGACATGGCTCCTAGCAGCTGACAAAAAAAAACTCTGTGACCATGGTAACATTAGACAGAGGATGTCTTCTCTTGTCTCCCGCCCTCCACCAGGATGATCGCCACTCGTAAAACACAGCTCCTGAAACAACTGCGATCCAAGTCATTATAGCATTTGGAGTTGAAAGAGAGGGAAAGAGAGGACCAAAGCGGAGGAAGTGGGCGAGGAAGTATATTTTAATTAGATCTGCTACTGTTTTGTCTGCAAGTTTGGTTATTTTATTTGGCCCCCCTAAGTTTTATGAGAAATTCGTTTTTAATTGTTGTACATAAAATACTGTAAAAAACACCAGTAAATCACCTCCAAGTGATAACATTTTTGTCAATCTGTTCCAAGTATTCCCACGCAGAATAGTATACAAACGTAAGCATGATTTGAAATTGTTCGTCAAATATGATATTTTTGGGGGCTTCTTGCGGTAAATTTCCAGTCTATAAAATTATTTGTAATTATGTTCTGCCGCCGACCATATGCTCAAGACAAAATCGGCCCTCGGCTGAATCTACATATAGTTGACGATCCCTGCCTTACGGTATCAATACAACTTTAATAAACCTTGCTCTGAAGCACCACCTCGTGGCCAAAAGTAGAAAAGCATATAGCTGTAAAGCATTCAGTATCGGACAGAGAAGGTATATTACGATCCCATTAATTTTAACGCCTGGGGTGGGATATTCGTATCAAAGCCTGCTATTAGTAGTGGCTTGGTCTATGGCTTAGACAAGCCAACGGAGATAATAATGTATTGATTTTTCTTGTTCACTGTACCGACAGTGCAAGCCCTCTACACACTAGACTAGATGGTATACTACAGGATAGAGTGGAGTGGGGGTCCAAAGTGATATACACTCCCAAGGGCACATAGGCTGAGTATGCACTCTGCTCTGGTCGTGCTCTGCTTGTAAATATCCTTATGTTTGGGAAATGCTTATGTAATATTGCTGTTAACTACACCCAAAAAGAGGGCAGAAACATTCAGTAGATGGATTGTGTTTGGACACATTCTCATTCACCATTACTGCTCTTAGTGACCACTGCCCGATTCAGAGGGGTTGCGACAATTTCCTCTCCGTGGGATCTGTACTGAGAGAGTCAGGGCCTCGTTTTAACATCTCACACAAAGGACGGTTTATATCCGATTCAACTTGTACTTTAAAACTGCCACTAAGACACGTGAATCCCCCAGTACTACCCATTGCAACAGCAACATTTTACGTCAACCCAATCTCATCAAGCTTCCTTGTTAAACACGGCTTGCTAAACACGGCATAACAGTTCCCACAAGCAGTCATGACATTCAATTAAAATACCCCTTTGTATTGATATACATGATTACACGCACTGAGTATCCAAAACATTAATGACACCTGCTCTTTCCATGACAGGCTGGCCCAGATGAATACAGATTAAAGCTATGATCCCTTATTGATGACACTTGTTAAATCCACTTCAAATCAGTGTAGATGAAGGGGAGGAGACGGGTTAAAGAAGGACTTTTAAGCCTTGAGACATGATTGTGTATGTGTGACATTCAGAGGGCGAAGGCAAAATATGATAGTAGCTGCCAGGGGTATGGTAGTAGCTGCCAGGGGTATGGTAGTAGCTGCCAGGGGTATGGTAGTAGCTGCCAGGGGTATGGTAGTAGCTGCCAGGGGTATGGTAGTAGCTGCCAGGGGCACTGGTTTGTGTCTAGAACTGCAACGCTGCTGGGGTTCACGCTAAACAGTTCCCTGTGTGTATCAAGAATGGCCCACCAACCAAAGGACATCCAGCCAACTTGGCACAACTGTGGGAAGCATTGGAGTTGACATGAGCCAGGATTCCTGGGGTGGGGTGGGGGGGTAAACACAATATTAGGAAAGTGGTCCTAATGTTTTGCATAGTAGTGTACAATGAGTATACCAATGACAGAACACCCTATAGTCTGCTTTGCCTGTGACAAATGTGCCACGGCTTCCTTTGGGATGTAGTGTGCCAGAACCCTTTACTTTAGTATAATGTTCGGCGAAAAAAATATTTACAATTTTAATTGCAATTGTTCTACATTTTATTGGGTCAGTGGCCACTCTCAGTATTTGCTAAAAGGGAGCACCACACTTGTATCCACAAGGTGGCAGCATTGAATAACCTTTGGAACGCATCCTTCCACATTAACCGGTGTGGACAATGCAACAGCATGTTCAGAAGATGTGCCCTGTATTCCAATACTAATTAATGTGTTACTTTCCTCAGCTCCTCTTGCCCCATGATGCGTACAAAGTAGGGTTTTTGAGCACAAAACAGAGATAGAAGTAGGTGACGCATTAAAGGTCTCAACATCATGACAACATGCAGTAATCAAAAGAAAACATAGCATTTGAATTCTAACTGAAATCATCCTAGAACGTTATAAAAACACATACAACGTATCCCAACAACACATGGCAACACTAAACACTCTACATTCTAAGAGTGGACCAAAAACTACATTCTACACCAAATCCAACAGCTCTACATTGCTACATTGCTATTTCCCCTTTCCCCCTTCTGATGACCAGGTGGCGAATCGCATCTCTGCATGTCTGGCAGACATATCAGTGTGGATGACGGATCACCACCTCAAGCTGAACTTCGGCAAGACGGAGCTGCTCTTCCTCCCGGGGAAGGACTGCCCGTTCCATGATCTCGCCATCACGGTTGACAACTCCATTGTGTCCTCCTCCCAGAGCGCTAAGAACCTTGGCGTGATCCTGGACAACACCCTGTCGTTCTCAACTAACATCAAGGCGGTGGCCCGTTCCTGTAGGTTCATGCTCTACAACATCCGCAGAGTACGACCCTGCCTCACACAGGAAGCGGCGCAGGTCCTAATCCAGGCACTTGTCATCTCCCGTCTGGATTACTGCAACTCGCTGTTGGCTGGGCTCCCTGCCTGTGCCATTAAACCCCTACGACTCATCCAGAACGCCGCAGCCCGTCTAGTGTTCAACCTTCCCAAGTTCTCTCACGTCACCCCGCTCCTCCGCTCTCTCCACTGGCTTCCAGTTGAAGCTCGCATCCGCTACAAGACCATGGTGCTTGCCTACGGAGCTGTGAGGGGAACGGCACCTCAGTACCTCCAGGCTCTGATCAGGCCCTACACCCAAGTAAGGGCACTGCGTTCATCCACCTCTGGCCTGCTCGCTTCCCTACCACTGAGGAAGTACAGTTCCCGCTCAGCCCAGTCAAAACTGTTCGCTGCTCTGGCTCCCCAATGGTGGAACAAACTCCCTCACGACGCCAGGACAGCGGAGTCAATCACCACCTTCCGGAGACACCTGAAACCCCACCTCTTTAAGGAATACCTAGGATAGGATAAAGTAATCCTTCTCACCCCCTCCCTTAAAATATTTAGATGCACTATTGTAAAGTGGCTGTTCCACTGGATGTCATAAGGTGAATGCACCAATTTGTAAGTCGCTCTGGATAAGAGCGTCTGCTAAATGACTTAAATGTAAATGTACATGTAAAATGTACCAAAGAGAAAACATTCACTGCAATTTTGTGGATAAGTAAGTATTTTTATCATAAATTAGAGCTTCAACAGGTTTGCCATTAATCCATAACTCGAGGTCCAGTCTCTAAACTACCATAGCAGACAGGTAACGTTGTGTGTGCCTCTGAGTGTCAATGGATGGGTTCATATACATCCTATCAGCTTTGGGGTCCTCTCTCTGCCTTTGAGAAGTCCCTGTGTGGAATGTGGTGAAGCTTGACCCTGGAGGAGCCTTCAGTGGACAACTCATCGGTCTGGGACCTCCATCCTGTCAACACCACTGATTGGCCAAAGAGCCAATGACATCAGTGTTTGACCAGGTTGAGCGTGCCATCAAAAGGCCCTCACCCCTGGCTTTCAGCAGGCCTGTAAAAGGCCTTAGGGAGATGAGCCTCTCTCTCAGCCTCCACTGCTTCAGTGACAGGGCAATACTTCCCACTGACCAGCACTATGGAGACCTTTGCTCACTGTCCCACAACCACACTCCACGAGAGCTCTATATTTAACTGAAACATATATACTGAATAAAACAGAATTGTTCTTTTTACAGTAACAACTGTTTTGTGCCTTTCATTTACTAGCACTAACATTCAGAATGATGATATTCAGATACTGTTTAATATACATTTCTACAAATAAAATGTATTATAAACTGCGTAGTTTGAGTGCTAGATGGCGCTGCAGTGGATAGCAGCCTTCTTACGGCCCCTGACCAATTCTGCTATTTTGTGGGGGGTTTTGTACCCTGATCCAATTTTTTTTTGAGTTGAATTTTTTTAAATGCCTACTTCAACGAGTTGGCTGCTCCGGACGTTCCGTTTACTCCGGAACAGGCCCTAAGCCCCAGGACTCAAAAGAGGAAGCGGCGGCGAAAAAGAGGCAGGCCAGTCGGTAACATTGGCGATCAAACAAGAAAATGCACATTGAAAGGTTTCTCTTGGCCGGTGGTTTTAATGGAGGGAAACTGAAATCCATTTGACCTCATTTTTTACCTGTGCAACTAGGATGTGAATAAAACTCTAGATCATCTTCATTAAAACACACAAACTCATGCAAAGCCCCCCTCACCATCCTTTAGGAAAATCCAACCATAATTCTATCCTTCTCCTTTCAAGCAAAAACTCGAACAGAACGTACCAGTATCAATACAGAAGTGGTCTGATGATGGTTTCCCAAGAACAGACTGGAATATGTTCCGGGATTCATCCGATAACATTGAAGAGTTTACGACATCAGTCACCGGCCTCATTAAAAAGCGCATCGACGACATCGTCCCCACAGTGACTGTACATATCCCAACCAGAAACCATGGATTACAGGCAACATCTGCACTGAGCTAAAGGCTAAAGCTGCTGCTTTCATGGAGTGGGACACTAATCCGCAGTAAAAAAAAAAAAAATCCCTGGAGAAGCCAAGTCAGAAAGAAAAGCCATTTTTTGTTGTGATAATTGCGTTGTTTGCTGTATAACCCGTTTGGTCCTATGACTTGACACTGTGATCTATATGCCTAAGGCCGAGGCAATAAGAAGACACAGTGGCAGAATAAATTCAACCACACCTTTGTTTCATCACAAAACCGGAGGAGAGCAACATCTGTCCAGTAAAGTCCACAAAACATAATGCATGTCACAAACAGTTACAGGACCTACAGCATGTTAATGTTTCAGACATTTTCGGACTACTAAACAACTATTGATTTAGAACCACGGAGAGTTACTGCAAGTCGCAAAGAAAACATATGCTGCCTCCACTATTCGCCACCATTTCAACTTCAACATAATCGAATCACCTATACTAATACAGTGACAACTCAAAGATAACAAAAACCATATAGTCCAATAAACATAAGTTAAATATGATGTGGCTGTCCATGGTACTGATGTGTGTTTGTGTGTGTGTAACTAGAAAAAACATGTTGACTCACCCTATTTGTAGAGAAACTCCAATGCCAACCTCATCTTTCCTGTTGCCTAAATGATCTATGACTGTCATACAGTACACACTTTTAGGTTTTGTTGTCCTAGTCTACCTAGCTAAAATACTTGCTAGCTAGCCTAACTCCCTTCCATGGGCAACGATGCGCCAGGCCAGCTAGTTAACATTAGCCTACTATATCTAGCTACATTTTGAAATTCCATCCTCTCACGCCAGGGGCACAGTGTATGAATTTATGGTTGGATTAGAGTCGCCATTATAATCATTTGCCAGTATGGAGAATTAAGTAAAACCACAAGTCCAAATCCCTATCTATGCTAATTTAGGAAAGGGACAATTTTAGCTAGCTAGCCACGGGAGGATAACGACAACAATTCAAGTGTTTTTTCTGTCAATGACATTTGGCTTCTGTTGTGATGTGATTGGTGCGAAGCCAAATCCCAACTGGCTTCCCTTTTGGGGTGATCCAGGACCATTCACAGCTGAGCATATTCAGTTTAGCTCAATGCTTAGCGGCTTCTATTATTTATATATTATTTTATCAAGGGAGGCCAAATGCTCGCTGGCTTTCCTTGCATTCAATGCTACGGTGGCAACAATGTCATACTCTTTTTGACCAGATGGCATCAGATAGATGGGCTAAACACGACACATGCCATTTCATTCACTTTGATGCTTTCTCCAGTGCGATAGAGTCAGCTTCTTGCGAATGTAAGGACACTTATGAAACACAGAGAAGAAAGATAAAACATACAAACTAATGCAATATTTTTTTCTTGTACATTTTTTGGGGGAAGCCTAGCGTTCGTTGGCATCTCCAAATACATGCCACTGCTAATCTGGACGGTTATACAAAATTCTGCTACGACCGCCAATGAGCCATCAAACAGACAAAGCGTCAATACAGGGCTAAGAACAAATCCTACTAAGCTGGCTCTGATGCTCAACGGATGTTTCAGGGCTTGCAAACCATAATGGATTAAAAAAGGGGAACCCAGTCATGAACTGCCCACACCAACCTACCAGATGAGCTAAATACCTTCTATACGTGCTGAGGCAAGCAACACTGAACCATGCATGAGAGCACCAGCTGTTCTGGACATATGTGTGAGCTCACTTTCCGTAACCGATGTGAATAAGACCTTTAAACAGGTTAACATTTGCAATGCCTCGGGGCCAGACGAAATACCAAGACGTGTACTCAGAGCATGTGCTGACCAGCTGGCAAGTGTCTTCATTAACATTTTAAACCTATCCCTGACCCGGTCTGTAATACCAACTTGTTTCAAGCAGACCACCATAGTCCCCGTGCCTAAGAACGTCAAGGTAACCTTCCTAAATTACTATCACCCCGTAGCACTCACATGTATAGCCATGAAATGCTTTGAAAGGCTGGTCATGGCTCACATCAATACCATGATCCCAGACCCCCTGGACCCTCTTCAATTTGCACCCTCCTCAACAGATCCACAGATGACACAATATCTATTGATCTCCACACTGCCCTCACCCACCTGGAAAAAGGGAATACCTTTGTAAGAATGCTGTTCATTGACTACAGCTCAGCATTAAATGCCATAGTGCCCTCCAAGATCGTCACCAAGCTCAGGACCCTGGGACTGAATACCTCCATCTGTAACTGGATCCTGGACTTCCTGACGGTCCGCCCCCAGGCGGTGAGGGTAGGCAACTACACATACGCCACGCTGACCATCAACACCAGGGCCCCTCACGGGTGTGTGCATAGTCTTCTACCGTACTTCCTGTTCACCCACGACTGCGTGGCCGTGCGTGACACCAACACCATCATAAAGTTTGCTGACGACACGGTAGTGGTAGGACTGATCACCGATGACAAATGGGACAGCCTATAGGGATGAGGTCAGAGACCTGGTAGTGTGGTGCCAGGACAACAACCTCTCCCACTACATCAGCAAGACAAAGGAGCTGATCGTGGACTACAGGAAACAAATGGATGGGCACTCCCCCATCCACATCTGGGGGCTGTAGTGGAGTGGGTCGAGAGCTTCAAGTTCCTCACACACACACACACACCGTTGTGAAAAGGGCATGACAGTGCCTCTTCCCCCTCAGGAGGCTGTAAAGATGTGGGATGGGTCCTCGGAAAATAAATAAGTTCTACAGCTGCACCATTGAGAGCATATTGACTGGCTGCATCACCACTTGGCAGAGGTGGCACCACAGGTTCAAAAGGGGTTTGGCAAAATGAGTATGTGTCTTTTCTGGGGCCTGGAGTTTCCTGAAACCATGACCTGGTCAGGTAAAACTCTGGGTCCTATTTGTAGGCTATGACAGGATCCAACACTAATGTTTTTTCTTACTGGCCCGAACAGAATTTCTACTGGCCCAGACATGGTGTAGTTTTTAAATACATTGGGCTCATGCAGGCCTGTAGGTTGGCATGCTTTCTCTCTATAAGCAGCCATTAAAAGGCTATATTTGGTTATTGTGATATGTATTAAAAAGCTGTTTTAAGATACTTTAGCAATGGAAGTCATTACTATATTCTTTAGAATTGCATTGTTTTAATTGCATGAATTTTTGTTAAAGTATGTCATTTTGAGAATATATATGTTTTTACATCTCAAAATAGCACCCTACTCGTTTAAGAGATCTGCGTTCCAAAATAGATATCAGCTGGCTACAGTAGGCAAGCCAAGGACAATGCTAAAGTGTATTTATTGTAGGTTTATTTTTACAGACAGACAATCAACAGTAACCAGCATATTGCTAGTATGTTGTTCACTACTTAAAAAACTACTTAAATGTTAAACTGGAACGCAAAAATGCACTGAGACCTGGCCTGGTAGGTGCTGCTGCTCTGTCACCATACCAGATGGAAAAGTAGTGGGGTAAATGTGGTTCTCTCTGCTACCGCACGGCAAGGGGTACCAGTGCACCATGTCTGGAACCTATAGGACCCTGAACAGCTTCTACCCCCAAGCCATGAGACTGCTAAACAAAATGCTAAATAGCAAATCAAATGGCTACCCCAGCCACCTGCACCGACCCTTTAGAAAAAAAAGAAAAAAAAAACTCTGTGCACACACACTGGTCTCTACCCACATACTCAAGCGGACACCGCAACAGACACCCACACAAAACGTGCACACATGCATACGGACGTCAAGCACAAGCACTCCTGCTACAGCTCAGGCTATCCTCTTGCCTAGTTCACTTTACACCTAGCTGAAATAGAAGATCCCAGAAATGTTTGATATGCACAAAAATATTATTTCTCTCAGATGTATTTACATACCTGTTAGTGAGCATTTATCCTTTGCCAAGATAATCCATCCAACTGACAGGTGTGGCATGTCAAGCAGCTGATCAAACAACATGATCATTACACAGGTGCACCTTGTGCTGGGTACAATAAAAGGCCACTCTAAAATATGCAGTTTTGTCACACAACACAATGGCACAGATGTCTCAAGTTGAGGGAGCATGCAATTGGCATGCTGACTGTAGGAATGTCCACCCGAGCTGTTGCCAGATTATGGTAGATGAACATTAAATTGTCTCCAACACCATTCTAGAGAATTTGGCAGTACGTCCAACCGGCCTCACAACTGCAGACCACGTGTAACCACGCCAGCCCAGGACCTCCACATCCGGATTCTTCACCGGTTGGATCATCTGAGACCAGCCACCCGCACAGCTGTTGAAACTGTAGGTTTGCACAACCAAAGAACTTATGCGCAAACTGTCAGAAACCGTCTCAGGGAAGCTCATCTTCATGCTTGTCATCCTCACCAGGGTCTTGACCTGACTGCAGTTTGGCGTCGTAACCGACTTCAATGGGGAAATGCTCATTGTGAGCTCTTTATGGATGAATCCCAGTTTCAACTGTACTAACCTCGCCTTCTGGGTGATAGCAGGGTGAACAGGAAATGGAGGAAAACTCGCCACCCTGCGGACCTGGCATCCTTTCACTCCCTCCTCTCTACATTTTCCTCCTCTGTCTCTGCTGCTAAAGCCACTTTCTACCACTCTAAATTCCAAGCATCTGCCTCTAACCCTAGGAAGCTCTTTGCCACCTTCTCCTCCCTCCTGAATCCTCCTCCCCCCCCCCTCCTCCCTCTCTGCAGATGACTTCGTCAACCATTTTGAAAAGAAGGTCGACGACATCCGATCCTCGTTTGCTAAGTCAAACGACACCGCTGGTTCTGCTCACACTGCCCTACCCTGTGCTCTGACCTCTTTCTCCCCTCTCTCTCCAGATGAAATCTCGCGTCTTGTGACGGCCGGCCGCCCAACAACCTGCCTGCTCGACCCTATCCCCTCCTCTCTTCTCCAGACCATTTCCGGAGACCTTCTCCCTTACCTCACCTCGCTCATCAACTTATCCCTGACCGCTGGCTACGTCCCTTCCGTCTTCAAGAGAGCGAGAGTTGCACCCCTTCTGAAAAAACCTACACTCGATCCCTCCGATGTCAACAACTACAGACCAGTATCCCTTCTTTCTTTTCTCTCCAAAACTCTTGAACGTGCCGTCCTTGGTCAGCTCTCCCGCTATCTCTCTCAGAATGACCTTCTTGATCCAAATCAGTCAGGTTTCAAGACTAGTCATTCAACTGAGACTGCTCTTCTCTGTATCACGGAGGCGCTCCGCACCGCTAAAGCTAACTCTCTCTCCTCTGCTCTCATCCTTCTAGACCTATCGGCTGCCTTCGATACTGTGAACCATCAGATCCTCCTCTCCACCCTCTCCGAGTTGGGCATCTCCGGCGCGGCCCACGCTTGGATTGCGTCCTACCTGACAGGTCGTTCCTACCAGGTGGCGTGGCGAGAATCTGTCTCCTCACCACGCCCTCTCACCACTGGTGTCCCCCAGGGCTCTGTTCTAGGCCCTCTCCTATTCTCGCTATACACCAAGTCACTTGGCTCTGTCATAACCTCACATGGTCTCTCCTATCATTGCTATGCAGACGACACACAATGAATCTTCTCCTTTCCCCCTTCTGATGACCAGGTGGCGAATCGCATCTCTGCATGTCTGGCAGACATATCAGTGTGGATGACGGATCACCACCTCAAGCTGAACTTCGGCAAGACGGAGCTGC
This sequence comes from Oncorhynchus gorbuscha, assembly GCF_021184085.1. NCBI lineage: Eukaryota > Metazoa > Chordata > Actinopteri > Salmoniformes > Salmonidae > Oncorhynchus > Oncorhynchus gorbuscha. Next base: position 24,299,932 of record NC_060198.1, on the reverse strand, counting down.
TCTTCCTCCCGGGGAAGGACTGCCCGTTCCATGATCTCGCCATCACGGTTGACAACTCCATTGTGTCCTCCTCCCAGAGCGCTAAGAACCTTGGCGTGATCCTGGATAACACCCTGTCGTTCTCAACTAACATCAAGGCGGTGGCCCGTTCCTGTAGGTTCATGCTCTACAACATCCGCAGAGTACGACCCTGCCTCACACAGGAAGCGGCGCAGGTCCTAATCCAGGCACTTGTCATCTCCCGTCTGGATTACTGCAACTCGCTGTTGGCTGGGCTCCCTGCCTGTGCCATTAAACCCCTACAACTCATCCAGAACGCCGCAGCCCGTCTAGTGTTCAACCTTCCCAAGTTCTCTCACGTCACCCCGCTCCTCCGCTCTCTCCACTGGCTTCCAGTTGAAGCTCGCATCCGCTACAAGACCATGGTGCTTGCCTACGGAGCTGTGAGGGGAACGGCACCTCAGTACCTCCAGGCTCTGATCAGGCCCTACACCCAAATAAGGGCACTGCGTTCATCCACCTCTGGCCTGCTCGCCTCCCTACCACTGAGGAAGTACAGTTCCCGCTCAGCCCAGTCAAAACTGTTCGCTGCTCTGGCTCCCCAATGGTGGAACAAACTCCCTCACGACGCCAGGACAGCGGAGTCAATCACCACCTTCCGGAGACACCTGAAACCCCACCTCTTTAAGGAATACCTAGGATAGGATAAAGTAATCCTTCTCACCCCCCCCCCCCTTAAAATATTTAGATGCACTATTGTAAAGTGGCTGTTCCACTGGATGTCATAAGGTGAATGCACCAATTTGTAAGTCGCTCTGGATAAGAGCGTCTGCTAAATGACTTAAATGTAAATGTAAAATGTAACAGGCCGTGGCTCGGGTGGTTGATGTCCTTGACAATATTTTTGTCCTTCCTGTGACATCAGGTGCTGTAGGTGTCCTGGAGGGCAGGCAGTGTGCCAACGGTGATGTGTTGGGCAGACTGCACCACCCCCTGGAGAGCCCTGAGGTTGTGGGCGGTACAGTTGCCGTACCAGACGGTGAGACAGCATGGCAGAATGCTCTCAATTGTGCATCTGTAAAGGTTTGTGAGGGTCTTAGGGGCTGTTGCTCTCACTTCACCACACTGTGTGCGGGTGGACCATTTCAGATCGTCAGTGATGTGTATGCCTAGGAACTTGAAGCTTTCCACCTTCTCCACTGTGGTCCTGTCGATGTGGATAGGGGCGTGCTCCCTCTGCTTTTTCCTGAAGTCCACGATCAGCTCCTTCGTTTCGTTGAGGGAGTTATTTTCCTAGCACCACTCTGCCAGGGCCCTCACCTCCTCCCTGTAGGCGGTCTCGTCATTGTTGGTAATCAGGCCTACCACTGTTGAGTCATCTGGAAACTTGATGATTGAGTTGGAGGCGTGCGTGGCCACGAAGTAATGGGTGAACAGGGAGTACAGGAGGAGGCTGAGCACGAACCCTTATGGGACCCCTGTGTTGAGGGTCAGCAAAGTGGAGTTGTTGTTACCTATCTTCACCATCTGGTGGCGGCCCATCAGGAAGTCCAGGACCAAGTTGCACAGGGTGGGGTTCTGACCCAGGGCCCCAAACTTAATGATGAGCTTGGAGGGTACTATGGTGTTAAATGCTGAGCTGTAGTCAATAAACAGCATTCTTACATAGGTATCCCTCTTGTGTCCAGATGAGATAGGAAAGTGTGCAGTGCGATGGCAATTGCATCGTCTGTGGATCTATTGGGGCAGTATGCAAATTGAAGTGGGTCTAGGGTGCCAGGTAATGTAGAGGTGATATGATCCTTAACTACCCTCTCAAAGCACTTTTTGATGGCAGGAGTGCTATGGGCCGATAGCCATTTAGTTCAGTTACCTTTGCTTTCTTGGGTAGAGGAACAATGGTGGACATCTTGAAGCAAGTGGGGACAGCAGACTGGGATAGGGAGAGATTGAATATGTCTGTAAACACTCCAGCCAGTTGGTCTGCGCATGCTCTGAGGACGCGACTAGGGATGATGTCTGTGCCAGCAGCTTAAATGTCTTCCTCGCATCAGCCACAGAGAACAAGAGCCCACAGTCCTTTGGAGCGGGCTGCGTCAGTGGCACAGTGTTATCCTCAAATCGGGCGAAGAAGGTGTTTAGCTTGTCCGGAAGCAAGACGGCACAGGGGAAGAAACTGTTCAGGTGGCTTTGAGTCAATACTATACATGTCAGCTACTACAGTGAGTGAAATCACTGCAAAACTTAACAAAGAGCTGCAGTTAGTTTCAGAGTGGGTGGCAAGGAAAAAGTTAGTCCTAAATATTTCTAAAACTAAAAGCATTGTATTTGGGACAAATCATTCACTAAACCTCAACTAAATCTTGGAAGAAATAATGTGGAAATTGAGCTAGTTGACGTGACTAAACTGGTTGAATTAACCCCGGATGATGAAATGTCATGGTAAAAACATTGATACAACAGTAGCTAAGATGGGGAGAAGTATGTTCATAATAAAGTGTTACTCTACCTTCTTAACAACACTATCAACAAGGCAGGTCCTACAGGCCCTAGTTTTGTCACACCTGAACTACTGTTCACTCTTGTGGTCAGGTTCAACAAAAAGGGATTTAAGAAAATTGCAATTGGCTCAGAACAGGGCCGCACCGCTGGCCCTTGGATGTACAGAGAGCTAATATTAATAATACTCATGTCAATCTCTCCTGGCTCAAAGTGGAGGAGAGATTGACTTTGTCACTATTTGTATTTATGAGAGGTATTGACATGTTGAATGCACCGAGCTGTCAGTTTGAACTAATGGCGCACAGCAGACAGCCATGTATACCCCACAAGACATGCCACAAGAGGTCTCTTCACAGTCCCCAAGTCCAGAACAGAGTATGGGAGGAGCACAGTACAACATAGAGCCATGACACCATGGAACTCTATTCCACATCTAGTAACTGATGCAAGTAGTAAAATTAGATTTTTTTTTAAACTGATAAAAACACACTTTATGGAACAGCGGGGACTGTGAAGCAACACACACATACACACACATGATAACATACACATTATGCACACACATACACATGGATTTTGTACTGTAGATATGTGGTCAAAACCTGCTGTTCTGCCCCTGAACAAGGCAGTTAACCCACTGTTCCCCGGTAGGCCGACATTGTAAACTGACTGGCCTAGTTAAACGAAAGGTTAAATAAAAATACATATTAAATAAAATGTGGTAGTGGTGGAGTAGGGGCCCGAGGGCACAACAGTGTGTTGTGAAATATGTGAATGTATCATAATGTTTTTTTTCTAATGTATAAACTGTCTTACTTTTGCTGGGCCCCGGGAAGAGTTGCTGCGTTGGTAGCAGCTAATGGGGATCCATAATAAATACAAATACTCAAACTGTGGAATTGTCCTGTAAAGTACTGAACAGCCTGCTGTCATTACATGCCCAACCCACCTCGTGGAGAGCTATTGTTTAGCAATGACCATCACACACATTCAGTATAGAACCATATTTCTAACCAATAGACAGCAGCTGGTCATCATCCTCTCTGACAAATGTCCTATGCATAATTCCTTCATACAGCATCAAAGGAATTTGAGGAACTTTCAGTACCACTAATGATTCAGTTAAAATGGGTGATTGGTGGATGTCATGGTTCCCTGCAGGAAGTCTCCAGAGTGCTGTGCATACAGGAGAGCCAAGGTAACCTACTTGGAACAGAATGGGCTCCTGTACCTCCCGTCTCTTGTCAGCTGAGCTGAGAACAACTTCACCACTACAGGTTGGTGACAGTGGACCTACATGGAAAGAGGGATGGAGAGAAAGAAAGAGTTTAAGGTCAATCTCATTTATTGTAACTGCACAAAAAGACATTTACAAATCTTTATTTCAATCAGATTGTATATCTCAAATTATGCAGTTAGCAGTTTACAACAATGGCTATTATTTGATTAAGAGCCTGACCTCTCTTGGCTACCCATCCTCAATCACTGACCTCTTCCCCTGTCGGTTCTCACCCCTCTTCTGCCACCCCATCATGCTGGTCTTCCAAGTCTTCCTTCACTAAACCCATACTCAATTTAGGTACAGTGCTCTTAGTTAAACCAGAGACGGTATATTAAACTAAACCACATGGTTAAACGTTGGCTAGCTAGCTAACAGTTAGCTAACGTTACCTGCTTTAATAACAGAAGACCAAATAACCACTTTAATTTCAATATTGAAATCATAGTTGATTAGCTAGTACCTCTACTGAAAAACTATTGAACTTGCCTCTTTATTCTTGTCAGCCATCGTTCATCTTTCACTGTGCCCCTTTGACCTCTATGGTTAAACATCTGGTTAGAGAACAGTCAATCCGTGATTGGTCCAACCATCTGACCAAGTGGATTTCAGCAGACTGCTACAGCACAGGCTGTGTTCCTTTGGTGGGTATAATTTGTGGAACGTTCCAACAGGAATCTGTTCCAAAAACTTCGGAAAGTACAAGATTTCCAACAAACAACGCATACGAAGTAGCACGATCAATTAACCTAGCTAACTAGTTGCATAATAGGCATCAACTCACCACGTAGTTTATTCTTAATGTTTGGCCATAGGCTACCAGAGTGAGGACAGACATTTCTCGGAATAAACGTGGTGAGTGAAATACTTCATATAAATAGTCTACTCCCTACTCTGTATTTTATTCGCCCGCGATACAACTTTGAATGCGTTGTTTGTTGGATTCCTGTTGGAATGTTCCACGAATTATATCCACCCTGTTCATTGGCTAGAATTTCCACCTGTTATAAAATTATATTAAGCAGTAGCGAAAGAAAACTGGAAAATTGGTGTGAGGGAGAAAACACATCCGTATAGGACATGTAGGGATTTCTTCAGGCGAACAAAAAAAGATCTGCCCTGTTATTAATTTACTGCATGTATAAATGCAGTGGTACTCGCAAGCTCTCAAGTTTAATTTGCGCACCACGCTGGCCTGCGTTCGCCAGATCCGTCCCCTGCTCGCTCGACAACATTTCTTCTCTCGCAACTCAAGTGTTGGTTCGCGCAATTGTATTTATTTCATCTTTATTTAACATGGCAAGTCAGTTAAGAACAAATTATTATTTACAATGACGCCCTACACCTGCCAAACCCGGACGACGCTGAGACAATTGTGCGCCGCACTATGGGACTCCCAATCACGGCCGGTTGTGATACAGCCTGGATTCGAACCATGGTGTCTGTAGTGATGCCTCTAGCACTTAGATGCTACTGACCGCTGCGCCACTCAGTAGCCCAATGATGTTTCATCTTTCGTGTGAGCACCATCCCACCCCATTCGACTTTTGAATTGAATTTAATCTCTTGGAAGTTCCTTTCTGTGAGCTTGTGAGGCCTACCACTTCATGGCTGAGCCATGGTTGCTCCTAGATGTTTTCAATTCACAATAACAGCACTTACAGTTGACCCGGGAAAGCTCTAGCAGGGCAGAAATTTTACAAACTGATTTGTTGGAAAGGTGGCATCCTATGACGATGCCAAGTTGAAAGTCACAGAGCTCTTCATCAGTATGGCCATGCTACTGCCAATTTTTGTCTATGGAGATTGCATTTCTGTGTGCTTGATTTTATACACTTTTCAGCAACGGATGTGGCTGAAATAGCAAAATCCACTAATTTGAAGGGGTGTCCACATTCTTTTGTATATGCAGTGGGGAGAACAAGTATTTGATACACTGCCGATTTTGCTGGTATACCTACTTACAAAGCATGTAGAGGTCTGTAATTTTTATCATAAATACACTTCAACTGTGAGAGACGGAATCTAAAACAAAAATCCAGAAAATCACATTGTATGATTTTTAAGTCATTAATTTGCATTTTATTGCATGACATAAGTATTTGATCACCTACCAACCAGTAAGACTTCCGGCTCTCACAGACCTGTTAGTTTTTCTTTAAGAAGCCCCCCTGTTCTCCACTCATTACCTGTATTAACTGCACCTGTTTGAACTCATTACCTGTATAAAAGACACCTGTCCACACACTCAGTCAAACAGACGCCAACCTCTCCACAATGGCCAAGACCAGAGAGTTGTGTAAGGACATCAGGGGTAAAATTGTAGACCTGCACAAGCCTGGGATGGGCTACAGGACAATAGGCAAGCAGCTAAATCATTGGGGCATCAATGATCATGAGGAAGGTGAAGAAGGTGAGGGATCAGCCCAGAACTACACGGCAAGACCTGGTCAATGACCTGAAGAGAGCTTGGACCACAGTCTCAAAGAAAACCATTAGTAACACACTACGCAGCGCACGCAAGGTCCCCCTGCTCAAGCCAGCGCATGTCCAGGCCTGTCTGTAGTTTGCCAATGACCAGAGGAGGAATGGGAGAAGGTCATGTGGTCTGATGAGACAAAAATAGAGCTTTTTGGTCTAATCTCCACTTGCAGTGTTTGGAGAAAGAAGAAGGATGAGTACAACTCCAAGAACACCATCCCAACCGTGAAGCATGGAGGTGGAAACATCATTTGTTGGGGATGCTTTTCTGCAAAGGGGACAGGACGACTGCACCGTATTGAGGGGAGGATGGATGGGGCCATGTATCGCAAGATCTTGGCCAACAACCTCCTTCCCTCAGTAAGAGCATTGAAGATGGGTCGTGGCTGGGTCTTCCAGCATGGCAACGACCCGAAACACACAGCCAGGGCAACTAAGGAGTGGCTCCGTAAGAAGCATCTCAAGGTCCTGGAGTGGCCTAGCCAGTCTCCAGACCTGAACCCAATAGAAAATCTTTGGAGGGATCTAAAAGTCCGTATTGCCCAGAGACAGCCCCGAAACCTGAAGGATCTGGAGAAGGTCTGTATGGAAGAGTGGGCCAAAATCCCTGCTGCAGTGTGTGCAAATCTGGTCAAGAACTACTGGAAACGTATGATCTCTGTAATTGCAAACAAAGGTTTCTGTACCAAATATTAAGTTCTGCTTTTCTGATGTATCAAATACTTATGTCATGCATTAAAATGCAAATTAATTACTTAAATCATACAATGTGATTTTCTGGATTTTTGTTTTAGATTCCGTCTCTCACAGTTGAAGTGTATTTATGATAAAAATTACAGACCTCTACATGTGTTGTAAGTAGGAAACACTGCTGATTTTGCAGGTTATCAAATACTTGCTCAATTACCTTATACCCCTGCACATCGACTCGGTACTCCCTGTATTAGCCATGTTATTTTTACTTGTTATTGTTAATCATTATTCACTGTGTATTTATTCCTCATGTTACTATTTATATATCTTTAACTATGCATTGTTGGTAAGTATGCATTTCACTATTGGTCTACGCCTCTTGTTTATGAAGCATGTGCCAGATGGGTCCTTGATGCTGATTGGCTGAAACAGCATTTCAGCTGTGTGTATATCGGACAATAATCCACGGCTATTCAAAAATACTTGTCTACTGTTCTATTTACGACAAAAGGGCTGTATACAGGAACTCCACTTCTCGCATAAGAATTTAGCTGTGGTATATTGGCCATATACCACACCCCCTCGGTCCTTATTGCTTAATTATAATAGTCATTCCAATGGTAGCACATCTCTTGGAAGGTTGATCTCAGGCTCATCGCTGTATGTAGATTGTAGACACTTTGTTTTCTACAACACATCACTTTCTCTGTCTTTATTTTTCTCTCTTCATCTGACCCTCTCTTTCCCTGTTTCTCTATATCTACCCTTCTTTGTCTCTGTCTCCCCCCCCTCCCTCATACCACAGGGCCACTGGTCCTAGTGAGTAATGGGGTAATTAGACCAATCATGCTGCAGAGACACAAGATGAATTCTGTGTGCTCTCCTCTTTTGTTCTCCGCTAAAACCCAATCAGGTTTCTTTCCTCAACATTACCTGAGAGAGACCCCTCTCACCCCTTATCCCCCTCCCTCCTTCCCCACCTCTCCCTTCACCCCTTCTCTCTCTCTATACCCTCTTTCATCCTACTGGGGTAGACTTCACCCTTCTCAACCTCGGTTATCCTCCCCTCTTTCAGTAAGATCTCAAACTTTTCCTTGTCCCCGTTTCCTCCCAGTTCGTTCACAAACTTTTCCTTGTCCCCGTTTCCTCCCAGTTCGTTCACAATCTGTTTCAATTTTGCTCACCTCTTTCCTCTACTGGGAACTGAGATTTCTGGTTGAAGATAGATAGAGAATGTTCTTTCTTTTCTACTGATTTTCAACAGAACGTGGCAAGTGGCAGCAATATGCTGATTTGTGACTGCAACTTACATTTTAATATAAAATTGGCAATACTAAATTAAGGACATGGACTAGACAATTGGAGAAGTTCTTTGGCCACTATATCATTTTTCTTCATATACCATGAGAGTTAGGGTTTGTTGAAAGTTCCCACGAAAGTCACCTCCTTCCTACTTGTAATTGACTTGGGATCCTGGGTGAATAATGGGCTTCCTGTTAAAAGGGGTTGCTATTGGCTAATGAAGCTGAACGTGTTGTTTGCCCTGTCCTCCTCCCCCTACCCATCTCCCTCCTCTCCCCCTCTGCATCTCCTTCCTCTTCTCACTTACTCATACTTCTAATGCAGACACCACATGTGTACATGTGTTTGTGTACATGCAAAAGGGGGTTGGGGTGCAGATGTGTGTTTGGAGGGGGAATAGGTGTGTTTGCATGCATGTGCGTGTTGTGTGTATTCATGTATTTGAAGAACACATATGTTACCCAGCCTCAGGAGACAAGGGGACATGATCACACCACTTGTCATCCTGCCTGACCCTTAACGCTTCACCACACAGTCAAATCAATTAGGGATCTACATAAACAAATATACATTATACTGCCCACCTGCCCTTATAGACCTATGAGTTCCTTCCTTCTCCTCTAATTCAATCCAATTGATTGGATTTGTGGTTTTGATGGGAAACGGAGAGGCATTTGCATTTCCATTCCAAAAGTACAGGTAGGGTTGGACACCTCTTTGTTTTTAGTGTTAAAGGAAGAAAGAGGATATGGCCCTATGTGCTTTTGACAAGATCACATACTGTAGATGTGGGAGAGCGGAAGATCCTGTTTAATGGCTTTGGTTCGTGCATTCCAGATACAAATCATAATATCACACACACTCATCATCACAAGCACATACACACAAACACGTTGGATACAGTGTCAGCCGCAAGGCCAAGCTCTGCAGGAGTCTAGTCTTGTTTTTAACAAAACTGTGACTGGTGCATGTGCAGGTAATGCAAGCTTTTTACTGGTATTTTGTTAGTACGCATCACTGCCATGCTCTACTAAATCCTTTACACATTACTTTTGTGTTTTTTTTTGTGTGTGTGTGTTCCTTTCGATTTACATGACAACATAATGAATGCACATTTTGGAAGCATTGTTTGTCTGGGCTATTGACTGTAAACTATTATGATTAATGAACAGGGTGGCTTCTAATGATATCCCAGAGGACATAGAGAGGGTGAAGATGGCACCTCTCATGGGTGACATCGTCATCAGAGTTCTGAGGGTTTTCACATACAGCAGTTTGTCAGTCGGGACATCAAAGATGCTATACCTTCAGAATATGCATGATGTAAGTGTCAGTGCAGTCAGTTAAAAAAAATACATCTGGCAGTGGAGAAGAAGAAGGAAAGACTGTCATTCGCTTTTCACTGGCTGAAGTCCGTGAAGGCTAACCAGCCAAAAGGGATAGAGAGAGAGAAACATGGAGAGCAAGATGGGGGGGGGGGTTCAGGCTTCCACAACTGATCATAGGTTTTTGAATGACTACTGTCTTTCTAAAAGTATATATTTTTTAATGGTAAAATTCATGAATCAATCCTGAAACTCTAGAGTATAGAACTAAGTACAAGACATTGTAAGTAAAGTATTTGCTCTACCCATTGGCAAGCTTGACCAATAACTAAACATTCAAAATAAAGATCAGCAAACATCTCTGAATAATATGTTTATAATAGAGAAAAGATAGAAAGAACAATAACATGTTTAAAGACTTCATCTCCCATGGTGCCATACAATAACACGTTGCGTAGTTACGCTTCGCCGGAGTTGGCGGGTACGAGGGAGGCACTGGATGGCTATTGTCTGTAGCTTTACGCAAAAACGAGAAGAGTGTCCTTTTAAAATATATTACAAGCTGATCTTTACATAAGATAAGCACAACATCTAATCTTTTTTTAGTTAAACCATTGGTGTAATACTGGTTTTCATTTGATAAAATTAACTCAATTTCCGACAATTCATTCATTAGAGTCAAATCTCTGTAAAGGTAAGTGGCTAGTTACTTCACCACCGCCTTTGCTCTTTAGCGGTCCCCACAGCGTTAACCTTGTATTATGCACAGTGGGTGATAAACATATCTCGATAGGCCAATATATTGACACGGCAATGTGCGTCTTGCTACATTGTTGCATGCGGATTCTGTTTTGAGTGTTCAATGGTATTGTTTTCGCGCGAGTTCGTGTAGATTGCTCTCGTGCTATGATTCAGGTCAACATGGACGACTAGTCATTCCATCTCGACAGCTCTGGGGGGGGGAGAAACCCCCCTAGAACCATCATGTGAAACGGGATCGGTGATGGCATAGTGAAGGGGTTGGTTAATATATTGCAATTGTGTGTAGCCCTTTACATTTCCCTTGTATTCGACCCTTTTACTTGGTTGCACTGCGCGATTGCCCGTTATTATTGAAGTAGGAAAACGATTTAGGTTGCTACATTTCATTACCCCCGTTCGGGCAGGAATGTGGCTCGTCGAATTTGTTACTCCTAAAATAGAGGAAACGTGCTGGAGTAAAGAAAGGACTGCTTATTAGACATATATATTTGCATCGATTTACAAGTGGCTAAATTCACATAATTGATTGACATTGCCCGTTAATACGAACAGTATAGCCACCAGCGAACTGCAGCGTTCACCTAAAATCAATGCTACCCCAATAAGGGCAATGGAATCAGAAATCATCACCTTCTTGAAATGACTTACATTTTGAAACGAACTGTTGAATTGCACGTCAAAGCTGGCACTCAAATGCGTTGTTTAGCCTACACAACATTTTTATGATACTGAAAAACGTTCTCTTATTTAATTATGCTTTGAATACATTTGTGTTTGTATGATAGTGATGCTTTACCCCCTGCTTACCCCAATGTTGAGTTAGGAAGGGGTGGGGGTAAGCGTTTTCTTGGTGTTGTGTGTTCCATAGGGTAAGAATCAGGGTGTCTATGTGCCCCCCCCTCTTGTCCTCCAGACATTCCCTTGTTCTCACCATGTTTATTTTCTACCAGTGGTTTGTTGTGATTGTGTGCCTAAGTTGATTTGAAGCTTGACCCCTTCGTGCTGAATCTCATGTAATTTGATGTGCTTGACTGCGTAATTGCTGGTCTGATTGATATGATTGTGCTTCTGACATTTTAAACTTTCCAAACATATTAGTAGGTGTGCGTTGGTCTGCACCACATCAAGGCTACAGCCCAATGGAATGTTCAAGAACTCGTATAGCCCCTACCCCCTGCCGAGATCATGTATTCAAGATGGGTACCAACCCCTGGGGCTCTCCTCTGGGTTTCAAGCCAACAGTGTACCATCCCATAGACTCTCTAGTCATAAATATTTCTGGAAGTAGTGATGACAAACCTAAGAGGGCTTCTAGTCAAATATTTGCTTTTCTGTGTATTTGTTTGCATCAGTTGCAGACTTGCAGTACAATGCATGCCAGCGTTTTTAATAGAAACATAATATATCGCAGCTCCATGCGTTTTAGTACTGACCATGTAGTAGGAGCTATATTCAAAGATTATTTTAGAACTAACCCAAGATAGACCAAAGCCTGCTTCCAAGAGGCGCAAATGACTTCTTCTGTTTGTAACAGAATGGAGTTTTGTTCACAGAACTGTATTGAGATTAAATGTTTTATAGATGAGAAAATAAGCAGAATGTCGGCCAAAATCCATCTCGCTCCATCTTCTCCCACTGCCAACCACTGGTCTTCCTCTGGTCACCATATTTGGTGGTGAGCGGAAATGCCAAACTGGATGCTTCACATGTACACAGCCGATAGAACAATGAGACAGATGTTCCATCTGTGCTGTCGTGGTATGCATGCATTACACGTTAGTCATTTATTTGACTGTGAGAGATGATAACATGTGGTTATCTTACCGTTGTCATTCTCTTCTGCCTTCTGTGATATCTCCCTGATGCCTCTGATCCATGACACCCCCCCCCCCCCGGTTCTCCCATCAACCATGCCTAAGTAACACCCCTCCCCTCTCACCCTGTTTAGCTCTGTTGACAAGGAACCCGCTGGCTCCACTGCCTTCTCCCAGCCTGAAAATGAGTGAGCCTACTGCTACAGAACCCCCTAGCGATGTGACCCCCATTGTTACTACTGGTGTTACCACTGAAGGTGTAGATCAACCTTCTACTAATGCAAACGGTAATCCATTGTTTCTGTCTTGTGAATGCAATGGGGGTGGGTGGTGGGCTGGCCAGCTTCGGCAGAACTTAAACGCCCGCAAGCGGAAATTTGTTTTTTGGGGGGGTAAAAGACAATGCCGTAGCTTGCCCATGATGTTGCACAAGGATTAAGTCAGTCGCTTTAGTCAAAAGTATGATATATTTGGGCTTGAAGTGATAACTTGAGATATTTTCCGTGTCAATGTGTTTCCCCTATGTGATGACGTGCTAATACTTTTCAGTCTCAAGTTTTTCCACTCCATGTGGAAATCACCTCTGGAAGATCTCAATTGCATAATCCTCGCGTCCTCTCTCGTCTCCTTCTCAAAACCCATTGGAGGACAAGGTCAGAGGGGAAGGACCTCTGGCTTTCTCATCCAATGGGTTTTGAGAAGATGAGGACGTGAGGGTTCTGCAATTGAGATCATTCCCTCTACTTTCCTTCTCACCTCCAATTCGTGAATATGTAATGTTGCTTGCATCATTCTTCAGAGGTGGAACCTAAGCAAGCTTTTCTGCTCTGGAAGAGGATTTACCTCCAAATATTTCTTTATGGGGCCTCCAAAGGATTCTCTCTTACTTGGCTGCCCACCTTGACAAGATTAGGGGGATATGTACTAGGCTTGGGCGGTATCCAGATTGTCATACCTTCATACAGACCTTGTGCCATACCGGGAGATAATACTGGCACTGAACACAAGGGGCCATGTTTTCAAACACCACTGATACTCAGTAATCTGAAGATTAGCAATGTAAAAAGTACATCTAAAATGCCATAGAGAATGCTAACTAAATGCTAACAAGCCCATTGCAAACATTTTGTAACTCAAAAATTTTACTCCATTTGCTGCACGCGAATAACAAATATTAGCCAGCAAGGCTCTTGATCCCGGAGGGGGTTCTCTGCTGTTACCAAGCAAATGCTTGATTTTGGAAGAAGCTAACCACTTAGCTAGAATGCTAACTAGCTTCTAAATTAGCAAACTAAATGCACAACTACAGAGCATTTAGCACATTTAGACAGTTAACTTAATAGTAATAAGATACCTAGCTGGCAAACATTTAACTGTGAATTCCATGCTGTAATTAGATTACCTGGCGCATGCTGCACAACAGTGAGTGACTCAAGGCTCCGTTCTCTCGTCTTTGTGTGCTTGTCAACAAATCACCTGACTGTGGACTAACGTAAGCTTCATAATAATGTGACAGCTAAAATCTAACATATTACAAGTACTTACTTAAGTAGCTACAAATATTCCAATTTATTAAAACATTTCAAATAAATAGTTTAAACAGTATTGATGGTATTGGGAAAACCATCCCATGGCTTTTTTCCAAATACCCCGGTATACGGTATAGTGCCCAAGCCTAATATGTAATGCACTGTGTCCACCCTCTATACACACACACACACACACACGCATTTGTCAACTATGCACCGACGTGACTGTTTGCTTTGATCGTCATCCTTAACACCATCTTGTCCATCCTCTTTCAGATCTCCAAGAATCTTATAGGTCGTGACCTTGACTTTTTCAAGGCTGCAGACCCTCCCTTTGATGTTATGGTCCACGCTAGAGGTGGACCATAGTTTCAAAAACAATTGGTAACACTTTTTTTTTTTTGGCTAGTCGAACTGTAGATGCTCTACAGACTATCAGTAACATTTCAACTAATTATCTGCCAAACCTTTATCCTAACTCTAAACGTAGCCCTAACCTTTACCCTAACCCTTATTCTCAACCTTAACCTCACCAAGCAGTTGCTTATCAACAGATAGTTTGTTGATAGTTCGTCTGTAGATGATCTACAGATAATATCCAAATAAAGTGTGGCCGAAACCTTTCGTTGGCTGTGTGTGGCACCTCTTATCCTTTGCCCAACCTGTATGTCTATTTGGGCTTCAAATCAGCAATGATAGTGCATCCTTCTCCATGACCGTGTATGTACACCACCGTTCAAAAGTATGGGGTCACTTAGAAATGTCCTTGTTTTTGAAAGAAAAGCAAGACATTTTCTCATTTTAAAATAACATCAAATTGATCAGAAATACATTGTAGACATGGTTAATGTTGTAAATGACTACTGTAGCTGGAAACAGCTTTTAAAAAATGTATTAATGGAATATCTACATAGGTGTACAGAGGCCCATTATCAGCAACCATCACGCCAGAAACAAATCATTTTATTCTGAAACTTGTCAGTCTAGGCTATTCTTAGCCTAGACTTGTCAGTCTAGGCTATTCCGTGCGAGAAATTTCCAAGACATGGAAGATCTCGTACAACGTTGTTTACGACTCCCTTCACAGAACAGCGCAAACTCTAACCAGAATAGAAAGAGGAGTGGGAGGTCCCGGTGCACAACTGAGCTAGAGGATAAGTACATTAGTGTCTAGTTTGAAAAACAGATGCTTCACAGGTCCTCAACTGGCAGCTTCATTAAATTGTACACACAAAACACCAGTCTCAATGTCAACAGTGAAGAGGCGATTCTGGGATGCTGGCCTTCTAGGCATAGTTGCAAAGAAAAAGCCACTATCTCAGACTTGCCAATAAAAATAAAAGTTTAAGATGGGCAAAATAACACAGACACTCGACAGAGGAAGATTGGAAAAAAGTGTTGTGGAGAGACAAATCTAAGTTTGAGGTGTTCGGATCACAAAGAATAACATTTGTGAGACGTGGAAAAAATGAAAAGAGGCTGGAGGACTGCTTGACGCTGTCTGTCAAGCATGTTTGAGTAAATGTGATGGTCTGGGGGTGCTTTGGTGGTTGTAAAGTGGGAGAATTGTTCAGGGTTAAAGGGATCTTGAAGAAGGAAGGCTATCACTGCATTTTGCCGTTCCATACCCTGTGGATGGCGCTTAATTGGAGCCAATTTCCTCCTACAACTGGGCAATGACCCAAAGCACAGCTCCAAACTATGCAAAAACTATTTAGGGAAGATGCAGTCCGCTGGTATTCTGTCTATAATGGAGTGGCCAGCATAGTCACCGGATCTCAACCCTGTTGAGCTGTTGTGGGAGCAGCTTGACCGTATGGTACGTAAGAAGTGCCCATCAAGCCGATCCAACTTGTGGAAGGTGCTTCAGGAAGCATGGGGTGAATTCTCTTCAGATTACCTCAACTAATTGACAACTAGAATGCCAAAGGTCTGCAAGGCTGTAATTGCTGCAAATGGAGGATTCTTTGATGAAAGCAAAGTTTGATGGACACTGTTTCAATTAAAAATCATTATTTATAACCTTGTCAACGTCTTGACTATATTTCCTATTCATTTTGCAACTCATTTCATGTATGTTTTCATGGAAAATAAGAACATCTCTAAGTGACCTCAAATTTTTGAACGGTATTGTATGTCCTTGAAATGTTAAATCCTTGTGTCCAGTCCCCATACCGGACACCTTAATACTACCCCAGGAGCATACCAAGCTCATCTAACTCCCTCTAAAAACAAATCCATGAGGGGGGTCAGTTGGAGGATCTCTCTTTGAATACAGAAACCCATTGCCATGGTTTGGTTATATTTACAGACTTACAAAAACCCAATTTGAAAGTGGATCAACAAGATGCTAGTTATTCAGAGCCAGAGATCTTGAGGCTCACTGAAGCCTACATCAGAGAGCCCGTCTCAGCATAGTCCTCCACAATTCCATGAACTGTAATGAAAAAAGGGTTGGCAAACAGGTTTGATGATAAAAAGGTACAAATGTTGCCATTCGGCCACTGCTGCTTAATTGCAAAAAAAGACCACCATTTTGTATTTTGATTGGCAAATCAAGTCCAACAGACTCGATTAGGACTTGAATCCAACGTTTTGTCACAATCGCTTCTATGTAATCTGACCATAGTGAAGTGTGCCCATAATCATTAGGGCTTTGTAGCTGTGAACAAAGTCTTTGGAGTCTAACCAAACTGTTCTTGCACTCCTTCCCTTCACCAGAGCCCCCCAAGGAAGAGGTCAAGTTGGCAGCAACAGCAGGGAAGAAACAGACCAAGAAGAAGGTGGAGGAGGTGGTAGAGGAAGAGGAGGAGGAATATGTGGTGGAGAAGGTGCTGGACCGACGGGTGGTAAAGGGACGCGTGGAGTTTCTGCTCAAATGGAAAGGCTTCTCCGAGTGAGTTGAGACTTGATGCTTGTAATGCTACAGTCACAGAAATGAAATGATCATACATTACATACAATCCTGTATACATTTTCTATTGTAATTTTGCATCTCTTTATTGGTACCTATGGGGTAGTGGCGCTTGGGGAAGCTCGGGGGCCTTGTTACCATGCAACAGGAGTTGTAAAAAAAAAACCTGCCCTCCGCATCTGCAACAGGTCGGACGTATTGGTCGCCATTTTCCTCACAGAGCATGTTGTGCAAGGTCTACAATGGTCTCCGATGTCTCTGGCTTGTGACAACTGGTGGTGTGGAACACTTGCCAGTGGTTTGCAAGTACAGTGCATTTGGAAAGTATTCAGACCCTTTGACTTTTTCCACATTTTGTTACGTTACAGCCTTACTCTAAAATGGATATAAATAAAAAATGTCCCACATCAATCTGCACATAATACCTCATAATGACAAATAGCTTTTTTATTTTGCACATTTGATTAAAAAAACTATCACATTTACATAAGTATTCAAACGCTTTACTCGGTACTTTGTTGAAGCGCCTTTGGCTGCGATTACAGCGTCGAGTCTTCTTGGGTATGGCGCTACAAGCTTGGCACACCTGTATTTGGAGAGTTTCTCCCATTCCTCTCTGCAGATCCTCTCAAGCTCTGTCAGGTTAGATGGGGAGCGTTGCTGCACAGCTATTTCAAACCAAATATTTATTTTTTAAATGCGCCGAATACAACACAGTGAAATGCTTACATACAAGCCCTTAACCAACGATGCAGTTTTCAGAAAAATAAGAGTTAAGTAAAAAATAACAAATAATTAAAGAGCAGCAGTAAAATAACAGTAGCGAGGCTATATATAGGGGGTACCGGTTAGTCGGGGTAATTAAGGTAATATGTACATGTAGGTAGAGTTAAAATTACTATGAATAGATAATTAACATAGTAGCAGCAGTGTAAAAGATGAGGCGGGTGGCAATGCAAGTAGTCTGGGTAGTCATTTGATTAGCTGTTCAGGAGTCTTATGGCTTGGGGGTAGAAGCTGTTAAGCCTTTTGGACCTAGACTTGGTGCTCCGGTACCGCTTGCTGTGTGGTAGCAGATAGAAGTCTATGACTAGGGTGGCTGGAGTCTTTGATCATTTTTAGGGTCTTCCTCTGATACCGCCTGGTATAGAGGTTCTGGATGGCAGGAATATTGGCCGCGTTTGCACTACCCTCTGTAGTGCCTTGCGGTCGAGGCTGAGCAGTTCTCATACCAGTCAGGATGTTCTCGATGGTGAAGCTGTATAACCTTTTGAGGATCTTAGGAGCCATGCCAAGTCTCTTCAGTCTCCTGAGGGGGAATAAGCTTTGTTGTGCCCTCTTCACGACTGTCTTGGTGTGTTTGAACCATGATAGTTTGGTGATGTGGACACCAAGGAACTTGAAGCTCTCAACCTGCTCCACTTCAGCCCCGTCGATGAGAATGGGGACATTCTCGGTCCTCCTTTTCAGTAGTACACAATCATCTCCTTTGTCTTGATCACATTGAGGGAGAAGATGTTGTCCTGGCACCACATGGCCAGGTCCCTGACCTCCCTATAGGCTGTCTCATCGTTGCCTGTCGTGTCATTGGAAAACTTAATGATGGTGTTGGATTCGTGCCTGACTGTGCAGTCATGAGTGAAGAGGGACTACAGGAGGGGACTAAGCACGCACCACTGAGGGGCCCCTGTCTTGAGGATCAGCGTGGCGGATGTGTTGTTACCTACCCTTACCACCTGGAGGCAGCCTGTCAGGAAGTCCAGGATCCATGTCAGAGAGAGGTGTTTAGTCCCAGGGTCCTTCGCTTCATGATGAGCTTTGAGGGCACTATGGTGTTGAATGCCTTTTGTCCAGGTGCGTAAGGGCAGTATGGAGAGCAATAGAGATTGCATCATCTGTGGATCTGTTGTGGCAGTATGCAAATTGGGGTGGGTCTAGGGTTTCTGGGATAATGGTGTTGTGAGCCATGACAAGCCTTTCAAGCACACCGTGGCTACAGACGTGAGTGCTACGGGTCGGTAGTAATATAGGCAGGTTCCCTTAGTGTTATTGGGCACAGGGACTATGGTGGTCTGCTTGAAACATGTTGATCTTACAGACTTGGTCAGGGACAGGTTGAAAATGTCAGTGAAGACACTTGCAAGTTGGTCAGTGCATGCTCGGCGTACACATATCCGTAACCCGTTAGGACCTGTGGCCTTGTGAATGTTTACCTGTTTAAAGGTCTTATTCACATCGGCTACAGAGAGCGTTATCACACAGTTGTCCAGAACAGCTGATGCTCTCATGCATGTTTCAGTGTTGCTTGCCTTGAAGCGAGCATAGAAGTAATTTAGCTTGGCTGGTGTCACTGGGCAGCTTGTGGCTGTACTTCCCTTTTTTAGTCTGTAATAGTTTGCGTGCCCTGCCACATCCGGAACGCGTTGGAGGGCATAGCAGGATTTGTTATAAGCTTCCAGGTTCGAGTCCCACTCCTTGAAAGTGGCAGCTCTACCCTTTAGCTTAGTGTGGATGTTGTGTCGTGGAGATTTCCTGTATTACAAATCATGAGAGAGCAAACCACACACAAGTCAGAGTATATTATAAAGTCCATATTTAATTATTTGAGCTTTATCATAGCCCTGTTTGACTCAGATCAATTCAGTGTCTATAAATGAATTCTCTTGAGAGTGTTACAAAACAGTTCTTAGTATCATTTATAGCCAAGACACACCCATCTCCACTCACATGACAAATAATAGATCTTAGGAACATTACACAAAGAACCCTTTACTTGAAAAAGGAGTATCCCATAGCTAGATAGTATTAGCTATAAATTATTGTTCAGTTTGGTCTCCTAAACAAAGTTCTTATCTCGTTCTTGGTACCACTTAGGACCAAAACCTTACCTCATCCAATGGCATATATCAATTGTCAATTCTAGATACACAGACATTGTGGAGCCAACTAACTGGTTCCCTATTAATCACACCATCCCTTCACATGGTTTAGGAATAGTTAGACACATTCACATATCAGACAAACCTGACCTCTCCCCTCTCTGGACCCCAAGTAATTTTTTCCACATAAGCATACATATGAACATTGATAAAACATCTTATCAATGTTGCCTAAAGAATTCTGATTCTGCCACAACAGTTGTCTGTAATCCATGGCTTCTGGTTGGGGTATGTACATACAGTCACTGTGGGGACGACGTCATCGATGGGCTTATTGATGAAGCCAGTGACTGATGTGGCGACTGATGTCCTTAATGGCATAGGAAGAATCCCGGGAAACATATTCCAGTCTGTAAAAGCAAAACAGTCCTGTAGCTTAGCATCTGCTTGATCTGACCCGTTTTTTATTTATTTACTGAGTGACTGGAGCTTCCTGCTTTCGTTTTTGAAAGCAGAAATCAGGATGGTAGAATTGTGGTCAGATTTGACAAATGGAGGGCGAGTGAGAGCTTTATATGCGTCTGTTTGGAGTAAAGGTGGTCTAGAAATGTTTTCCCTCAGGTTGCACATTTAACATGCTGGTAGAAATGAGGTAAACCGGATTTAAGTTTCCCTGCGTTAAAGTCCCCGTCCAATAGGAGCGCCGCCTTCTGGGTGAGCGTTTTCCTGTTTGCTTATGGCCTTATACAGCTCATTGTGTGGTCTTAGTCACAGCATTGGTTTGTGGTGGTGAATAGACAACTACGAAGAATATAGATGAGAGCTCTCTTGGTAGATAGTGTGGTCTACAGCTTTTCATGAGATACTCTACCTCAGGCGAGCAAAACCTCGGGACTTCATTACTATTAGATATCGTGCACCAGCTGTTGTTTAAAATATACATAGACTGCCACCCCTTGCCTTACCAGAGGCGGCTGTTCTATCTTGCTGATGCAGCATAAAACCCGTGCCCGCTGTATGTTATTTATGTCGTCGTTCAGCCACGACTCAGTGAAACTTAGGACGTTGCAGTTTTTAATGTCTCCTTTGTAGGGTATACGTGATCATAGTTCATCTATTTTATTATCCAATGACTGAACGTTGGCTAATAGGACTGATGGTAAAGGCAGATTACCCACTCACCATCGGATCCTTACAAGGCACCCGGACCTACGTCACTGATATCTCCGTCTCTTTCTCCTATGAATGATTAGGATGAGGGCCTTGTTGGGTGGGTGAAGTAAGTCCTTTGTGTCGACTCGTTAAAGAGAAAATCTTCTTCCAGTACAAGGTGAGTAATCGCTGTCCTGATATCCAGAAGCTCTTTCTGGTCATAAGAGAGAGTTGCAGAAACATTACGTACAAAATCAGTTACAAATAATGCGAGAACACACAATAGGGATTCCTTAGGAGAGAGCCATCTCCTCATGCACCATTTTCAGGTCTCAAGAGATGTTCAATTGAGTTCAAGTCCAAGTTCTTGCTGAGCCACTCAAGGACATTCAGAGACTTGCCCCGAAGCTATGCGTGCGTTGTCTTGGCTGTGTGCCAAGAAAATCCAGCACGGTGAATTATGTGGCTCTAGAAGGTTCTCAAGCTGAGAAACAGCCTCCTCCATTTGCAATAACTTAACTTCAATTCATTTTTATCGTTGCGAAAGTGACGACATTTAGAAAAGTCCCAGAATCACAAGACAAGGCGCATTGGAACTGCCTCGGCCCATGGAGACGGACCCTAAAGTTTCTGTCCGATAGTACTCAGGGACCCCATAGCAATACTCTGAAAGATATATATTTTAACAGGAGGTGCTGTGAATTGTGGGCCGACTCTGAAATATATGATAGTTGGCTTTTAAAAGAGTTGGACAAAGTGAGTTTGGTGTCAGTATGATATCTTATTGACTGATGGCTGACCTGATGGCAGTATAATATATTAGTATTGTACATTTTATATTGCAAATGGTAGGCCAGTTGAGAACAAGTTCTCATTTACAAATGCAACCCGGCCAATATAAAGCAAAGCAGTGCGACAAAAAAAATACAGAGTTATACAAACAAACGTACAGTCATTAACACAATAGAAAAATCTATGTACAGTGTGTTGAAATGTAGAAGATTCGGGAGGTAAGGCAAATAGGCCATAGAGGCAAAATAATTACAATTTAGCATTAACACTGGCGTGATATATGTGCAGATGATGATGTGCAAGCAGAGATACTGGGGTGCAAAAGAGCAAGAAGATAAGTAACATTATGGGGATGAGGTAGTTGGGTGTGCTATTTACAGATTGGCTGTGTACAGGTACAGTGATTGCTGTACAGTAAGCTGCTCTGACAGCTGATGCTTAAAGTTAGAGGGAGATATTTTTGCAATTCGTTCCAGTCATTGGCAGCAGAGAACTGGAAGGAAAGGCGGAAAAACAAGTGTTGGCTTTGGATGACCAGTGAAATATACCTGCTGGAGCGTGTGTTACGGGTGGGTGTTGCTATGGTGACCCATGAGTTGAGATAAGGCGAGGCTTTATCTAGCAGAGACTTAATAGGTGACCTGGAGCCTGGAGTGGGTTTGGCGACAAATATGTAGTGAGGGCCAGCCAACGAGAGCATACAGGTCTCAGTGGTGTGTTGTATGTATATGCATTTAGTTTTACTAGCATTTATAAACAGCTGGAGGCTACAGAAGGAGTGTTGTATGGCATTGAAGCTCGTTTGGAGGTTTGTTAGCACAGTGTCCAAAGAAGGGCCAGATGTATACAGAATGGTGTCATATGCTTGGACAAGTTGCTGCAGGGGGGTTCAGAGCTGTTACCCGGGATATGGTAGCCAGGCTGAAAGCATGGCCAGCCGCAGAAAAATGCTTATTGAAATGATCGATTATCATAGATTTATGGGTGGTGACAGTGTCTCCTATCCTCAGTGCAGTGGGCAGCTGGGAGGAGGTGCTCTTATTCTCCATGGACTTCAGTGTTCCAAAACCTTCTGGAATTAGTGCAACAGGATGCAAATTGCTGTTTGAAAAGGCTAGCCTTAGCGTTCCTAACTGACTGTATATTGGTTCCTGACTTCCCTGAAAAGTTGCATATCGCGGGGGCTATTCGATGCTAATGCAGAATGCAACAGGATGTTTTTGTGCTGGTCAAGTGCTGTCAAGTCGGCTAAACCAAGGGCTATATCTGTTCTTTGTTCTACATGCTTATTTAAGTGAGGAAAGCACTTTTGAAGAGCAACCAGGCATCCTCTACAGACGGGATGAGGTCAATTTCCTTCCAGGATACCCAGGCCAGGTCGATTTGGAAATGCCTTCTCGCTGAAGTGTTTTAGGGAGTGTTTGTCAGTGCTGAGGGTTGGTCGTTTGACTGCAGACCCATTACGGATGCAGGCAATGAGGCAGTGATTGCTGAGATCGTGGTTGAAGACGGCAGAGATGTATTTAGAGGGCAAGTTGGGCAGGATGATATCTATGTGGTTGCCCATGGTTACGGATTTAGGGTTGTACCTGGTAGGTTCCTTGATCATTTGTGTGAGATTGAGGGCATCTAGCTTAGGTTGTAGGACGGCCGGGGTGTTAAGCATATCCCCGTTTCGGTCACCTGACGGCATGAACTCTGAAGATAGATGGGGGGCAATCAATTCACATATGCTGTCCAGGGCACAGCTTGGGGCTGAGGGGAGTCTATAATAAGTGGCAACGGTGGGAGACTACTTTCTGGAATGGTGGATTTTTAAAAGTAGAAGCTTGAATTCTTTGGGCACAGACCTGGATAGTATGACAGAACTCTGCAGGCTATCTCTGCAGTAGATTGCAACTCCGCCCCCTTTGGCATTTCTATCTTGTTGGAGAAAATTGTAGTTGGGGATGGAAATTTCTGGATTTTTTTATGGCCTTCCTAAGCCAGGATTCAGACACAGCTAGGACATCCGGGTTGGCGGAGTGTGCTAAAACAGTGAATAAAACAAACATGGGGAGGATGCTTCTGGTGTTAACATGCATGAAACCAAGGCTTTTGCGATTACAGAAGTCAACAAATGAGAGCGCCTGGGGAATGGGACTGGTGCTGGGGGCTGCAGGGCCTGGGTAAACCTCTACCTCTACTACCAGAGGAGGAGTAGGATAAGGGTACGGCTAAAGGATATATGAACTGGTCGTTTAGTGCGTTTGGAACAGGGAGTAAAATGAGCAGATTTCTGGGTGCAGAAGAATAGATTTAATGTACAGACAAGGGTATGGTAGGATGTAAATACAGTGGAGTTAAACCTAGGCATTGAATAAACCTAGGCACCGGATAAGCCAGGTGAGGTCACTGCATGTGTGGGGGGGGGAGGTGGGACAAAAAGGCTATCTAAGGCATTGGGCTGGGCTGGGCTGGGCTGGGCTGGGCTGGGTGCTCTACAGTGAAATAAGACAATAATCACTAACCAAAACAGGAATAGACAAGGCATATTGACATTAGGGCGAGGCATGTGTCACCGAGTGATCATAGGGTCCAATGAGAAGCAATAGGTGATTCAGTTAGTCGCTACTACGCTAGGCGAGCCTGAGACATGGCGATTCAGACAGCTAGCGGGCCGGGGCTAGCAGATGGGCCTTTGGCAATGTCGCAATGGTAGAGCCTGTTGAAACCACCTCAGACGATTACGTCAGCAGACCAGTCGTAATGGTTCGGCGGAGCTCCGTGTCGGCAGTAAAGGGTCCAGGCCAATTGGAATTAGCTGGTGGGCCTCTTCGGCAAGCAGGGAGATTTTTATTTTTAAATTAAATTTAATTAAATTAAAAAACAACTTTTATTTAACTAGGCAAGTCGGTTAAGAACAAATTCTTATTTTCAATGACGGCCTAGGAACAGTGGGTTCACTGCCTTGTTTAGGGGCAGAACGACAAATGTTTACCTTGTCAGCCCGGGGATGCGATCTTGCAACCTTTAGGTTACTAGTCCAACGCTCTAACCACTAGGCTACTTCCCGCCCCATGGGCCTAGCTAGAGGCTAGCTGGGCCTAGCTAGAGGCTAGCTCAAGGCTAACTGATGCTTTCTTTGGGACCTAGACGTTGAAGGTGAAGACCGCTAGCTGTGGCTAACTGACCAGTAGCTTGTAGCTAGTTAGCTGGCTCGCCTTTGATGGGGGTTCTGGTTCTAAAGTATAAAAATAGCAGATCCATACTACATTTGGTGAGGCGGGTTGCAGGAGAGTATACTCAGTCTGTTGATTGAAAGTGAGATTAAAATATATATGAAATAATACAAGGAAACTATATTTACAACGGGACATGATGGGACAAGACAAAACACACTTCCGACTGCTACGCCATCTTAATGAGGGATTTACTGAGGGGTTTACCATCACCAAGTGAACAGGCAGAAATCAACACAAACGAGCGATGGAGAGGAACCACTATCACTGCTCG
Source organism: Oncorhynchus gorbuscha (assembly GCF_021184085.1). NCBI lineage: Eukaryota > Metazoa > Chordata > Actinopteri > Salmoniformes > Salmonidae > Oncorhynchus > Oncorhynchus gorbuscha. The sequence continues at coordinate 24,275,013 of NC_060198.1, read as the reverse complement.
GCCATCCCTAATTCAACAAGCCAGTCAATTTGGCATTTCTGAAGCATGTCCAATTCGTGATGGTACAATTGGAAATGTACAAATAAGGGATTTAATATCACCAAATGGACAGCTGAAATCAACACCAACGAGCAATTGGACAGTGTCCATTACATATATGTTATATTGTCAGTGTGAACATGCTCTTCTGCAAGTTGACAGTGTCCATTGCATATCCATAAGGAATTCCTGTTTTGAAATGAATCAACATCAACGAGAAATTCTTACTTCCTATGATCAAACATGACAAATAGATCTTCTAGGTTGATTCAGGGCTTAACATTAGTGATCTATCATTTGTTCAGTATGTATGCCATTTGGACATGTTTTTTTTTAACCTTTATTTAACTCAAGTCAGTTAAGAACAAATTCTTATTTTCAATGACTGCCTAGGAACAGTGGGTTAACTGCCTGTTCAGGGGCAGAACGACAGATTTGTACCTTGTCAGCTCGCGGGTTTGAACTTGCAACCTTCCGGTTACTAACCTTCCGGTTGCTAGTCCAACTCTCCAACCACTAGGCTACCGCCCCAGGTTCACTAAATTTGGTTTCGGAATCCGACTTCCTATGATCATATATGGCAAATTGACAAAACATGGGCCTTATGGAACAACTCAATAAAATAAGACAATATATCCAGAAAGTTACTACATATGTATAATGTATGATGTTTTAAAAGTGTGAATTTATTTTGTGATTTTGAAAATGTCACCCTTGAGACCTGACTTTGTGACCATTTCCCATATGGAAAATCTACGGTAGCGCTCACTCGCCACCTTTGGGATTTTTGGAGTATCACACTTGGCATTTGCCATGTTCCACTTGCAATGTTTTTGATGATCTGCCATTTATTTGTGGTATTTGCGATTGTGTATATTGTTCGCCCAATGCCAGTAAGCTGCCATTCATTTTTGTCCATTTCATGGGGGTCTCCCCTTACTTGTCTTCATGGTTGTCTCATTGTCATGATGACCATCTAATACCAACTACAAACATTGAAAAATTAGGTTAGCTATTGCTCACCAGTTGTCAGGAATCGCAGAAATGCTGTCCTTGAAATTGGTGTCTTGATTCCTGATTTTAGAGGGGCCACCAACTCCACTAGTGTACGGAATTGCTTAAGATACAACCGGGAAAGATTATTGAACTGGGGTACATCACCCAATTCCAGCTCCCTACACAAGTTTGCGTATGCTCCTTTTGGGCCATATAAAATCATGTATTTTTTGTTGCCTAATTCAGTTTGTTTTTCCCCCCATTTTTATTATAGAACCAAATTGGATGTTGCAAGTCCACAACAGTGCTTAAACCACACCAGCAGACCACTTTTGAGGTCTGGGAAAAATATACATTTTTGGGTGTAGATACCCTTTTTTATATTCAAGTGTGCAGCCTGCCACCAGCAAGAGACCTGTAGCACACGTGATTTTAGATTAGTTAAACAAATCACCACTGGATTGATGCAAATAATACTTCTGCCAGGTAGACATAGACTACTTTGTAGTAAACATTTAATTGACAAGGTTTTTGGGAAAGCCTTGTAGTTATCATCATCGCTAATGGCTATGTGGCAGACAAACTCGTGCACACACAGGGGCCCCTTCAAAGTTAAAGAAAAATATGAATCCCTTATGCTTTTAGTTCATGTCTTATTATAACCTTGGGAAAAATACATTTTCTAAACGATAGGACATCAACTAAATGTAATCTAAGTTCAATACATGTTTGAATATTCCATTTTAATGTCTGGATTCTGTCCGGGTTCTCCATAGATTTTATAGGGCCCTACTCTTTGGGCTTGGCACTACATCCATGGTCTCCCGAGTGGCACGGTGGTCTAAGGCACTGCATCTCAGTGCTAAAGGCATTCCTACAGACCCTGGTTCGATTCCAGGCGGTATCACAACTGGCCGTGATTGGGAGTCCCATAGGGCTGCGCACAATTGGCCCAGGGTCGTCCGGTTTAGGGTTTGGCCGTCATTGTAAATAATAATGAATTCTTAACGGACTTGCCTAGTTAAATAAAAATAAAACGTCTGCCAAGGCCTGATAACCTAATTCTAGGATTATTTGAACCATTGAGTGAAATCACAAAACTTGACCTTGGGTCAAGTTCTTTCTTCTTCTTCTTTCCTTTGTTTGTTTGTTGTTGCTCTCGTCTTTCTACAAAGAGTCAGTAGCCATTGCAAACATTTCCATCTTTTACTGGTCCATGGTGACAGAGATGGGACTTGCTTGGTCTTCGGCTGCTGTATATTTGGCATCCGTCTGTTTTGCTACTACATCTTCCAGTGTTGCGATGGTAGTCTTGCCACATCGGGCCCTGCACCCCCCCGCCATGTGCTATTACGACCACGTTGGATTGATCTCCACTTGTTAGTTGGTCCCTGGGCTGGGGAACCTTCGATCAGTTGGTTCTGGGGGGTTTGGAACCGAATCATCTGATGGTTGGAGCCCAGGTATAAATGGTCCTTTTACAGGTAGTGTCTTAGTTTGGAAATGGAAGCTGTTGTAGCCTTTTTAACCTGTATTTGTTTACCACAGTGAGGACAATACATGGGAACCGCAGGACAACCTGGATTGCCCTGACCTGATTGCGGAGTACATGCAGAATCATCATAACAAAAAAGAAAGTTGCAAGAAAGAGTCTGGTGGCAAGAGGAAAGCTGGCGAGTCTGACACAGAGGCAGGGGGTGAAGAAGGCAGGCCCAAGAAGAGGAAAGATGAGGTGAGAGCCTGTACTTGGTGTCAATATTAAAGAACATGCCTGATACTATAGACTGTGAATGTGGCCCTGTACTGAACCTTCTCTCCTTATCCATCACTCTTTCAGGCAGAGAAGCCCAGAGGCTTTGCTCGTGGTCTTGACCCCGAACGGATCATTGGAGCCACGGACTCCAGTGGAGAGCTGATGTTCCTCATGAAATGGTGAGTTCTGGGCTGCATTGGGATTTTGACACTTTTGCTGTACGGTACAGAAGGTACTATTACTGTTACATCCACCCCCAAGTCCAGGAAACCGGCCCTTGAAGTATAATGTGAAAAACGTAAAAACAGTATTTGAAGCTGGCTGACTGATCCCTTCAGTTGTCATACCGTAGGAGTCTCATGCGTAGACTCATGCGTAGTCTCATGCCTCCAAAAAAGTGGGACATAACTGATTGAAGTGGCTTCACCCTTAATTTCTGTCTCCACAGGAAGAACAGTGATGAGGCTGACCTGGTGCCGGCCAAGGAGGCCAACATTAAATGTCCACAGGTGGTCATCTCCTTCTATGAGGAGCGTCTGACATGGCACTCCTACCCCACCGAGGAGGAAGAGAAGAAGGATGATAAGAACTAGCCACAGGTCCAGGATGAACGGGAAGGGGGTACAAAGGGTAGGATTTACAGGGGAGGGTGTCGGATAGAGAAGATGATTTGTTTCAAAACCTTTCTGCAAACCCGGACTGTTACATCTAAAACAGAGGTTGACAGATGGGTAGGGATGATAAGACTTGGCAAGGAGGTGGGTTGGGGGGGGGGGGCATGGGTAAATACAACTCCTAAGTCTCAAGATCACTTTATCAGGCCTCACTTTTGGGTCTCATCAGCTAGAATCATGGGATAAGTAGTTTTCAGTCCCTGAGCACTGAATTTGCTTCAAAATCACCAGCTCCTCATACTGTAGTTTCGCCTCTGAAAAGCTTTTGTCAAGATACACTTTTGAGTTAGCGAGGTATCACTACAGCAGCTGAGTTTACAAAATGGAATGGTCAGATTCCAAAACACGACCCAGCTAAAGTTCTCAGCTAATTCAATTGAATTCTTAATTTCCATTTTTTTTGCGTGAAATGTTGAAGTTGATTTCTTGTCAGAACATTATCTTGTACCTACACATCCCTCATTGAGCAACTCACAGTGCTTTTTGTTTGTCTTTCTACTTTTTAAGAAACCTGTTTTAAGTGTTGGCACCTGCCTTCCCTTGCCATATCATTATCATATAATGTGTAAATATGGTCGTGGTTATATTTGGTTAGTTTTAATTGGTTATGAGAGCGATCTAAGAAGGATTTTATTTGAGATTTTTTGGGATGTTCAGACTAGAGTTAACATAGATTCTGGTCTTTAAGTGTTACACATAGGAGGTGTATAGAGTTGTGAACAATGGTATGGAGCAGGGTTTCCATTAGGAAAACGTGGTGCTGAACATTTGACTGGCAGCATTTTAATTTACCAGACATATGAGACATTTTCCCGACACATATGCATTGTGTGCGTGACCTGATTAGGGCGTACAGCCACGGTGCTCAGAATGACATTTTAGATGATGGTAATTCATTTTAAAAGAACGTGCAAATCGAGGACGCAACAGCGTGCGTCCTTACCGAATTCCAATGCGCACTTTGAATAGGTTAGAATAACTGTCCACATTTACTTTTCCTCAGCCAACAAGATGAGTGACGAACAGCAAAAATCCCTAGCCTATGTCAATATACTATTCCCCATAGTAGAACATTTGACCTATTTATTGGTCAGCTTGTCGTTCTGTGCGAGAAAGAAATGGCCTACTCCAGACAGACACTGGGACAACAGATCCCAAATGCATACAACCAGTAGGCTTAGGCTACATAACATTTTTTATAAAAATAATCTTCAAGCAATGAAGTTGATGCAACCGATCACAACATTTAGCTTAAAATATTGATTAAACTATTATTTCTTCACATACAGTGCCTTGCAAAAGTACTAATCCCCCTTGCCGTTTTTTTCCTATTTTGTTGCATTACAATCTGTAATTAAAATGTATTTTTATTTGGATTTCATGTAATGGACATACACAAAATAGTCCAAATTTGCAAAGTGAAATGAAAAAAATGACTTGTTTCAACAACAAAATCAAACAACAAAAATCTGAAAGGTTGTGTGTGCATATGTATTCACCCCCTTTGCTATGAAGCCCCTAAATAAGATCTGGTGCAACCAATTACCTTCAGAAGTCACATAATTACTTAGATTGCACACGAGTGGACTTTATTTAAGTGTCACATGATCTGTGTGTGTATATATACACCTGTTCTGAAAGGCCCCAGAGTCTGCAACACCACTAAGCAAGGAGCACCATGAACACCAAGGCGCTCCCCAAACAGGTCAGGGACAAATGTGGAGAAGTACAGATCAGGGTCCCACAGAGCACCATTAAATCCATTATTAAAAAATGGAAAGAATATGGCACCACAACAAACCTGCCAAGAGAGGGCCACCTACCAAAACTCACGGACCAGGCAAGGAGGGCATTCATCCGAGGGAACAAAGAGACCAAAGGCGCCAAGCTCCACAGCGGAGATTGGAGTATCTGTCCATAGGGCCACTTTAAGCCGTGCACTCCACAGAGCTGGACTTTGCGGAAGAGTGGCCAGTAGAAAATCCATTGCTTAAAGAAAAAATAAGCAAATGTTTGTTGTTCGCCAAAAGGCATGTGGGAGAGTCCCCAAACATACGGAAGAAGGTACTCTGTTCAGATGAGACTAACATGTAGCTTTTTGGCCATCAAGGAAAAATGCTATGTCTGGCGCAAACCCAACACCTCTCATCACCCCGAGAAGACCATCTCCACAGTGAAGCATGGTGGTGGCAGCAACATGCTGTGGGGATGTTTTTCAACGGCAGGGGCTCGGAAACTGTGCAGAATTGAAGGAATGATGGATGGCGCTTAATACAGGGAAATTCTTGAGGGAAACCTGTTTGTCTTCCAGAGATTTGAGACTGGGACGGAGGTTCACCTTCCAGCAGGACAATGACCCTAAGCCTACTGCTAAAGCAACACTCAAGTGGATTAAGGAGAAACATCGAAATGTCTTGGAATGGCCTAGTTAAAACCCAGACCTCAATCCAATATGACTTAAAGTTTGCTGTACACCAGTGGAACCCATCCAACTTGAAGGAGCTAGAGCAGTTTTGTCTTGAAGAATGGGCAAAAAGCTCAGTGGCAAGCTAATAGAGACATACCCCAAGAGACTTGCAGCTGTATTTGCTTCAAACGGTGGCTCTACAAAGTATTGACTTTGAATAGTTATGCACGCTTAAGCTTTCAGTTTTGGTCTTATTTCTTGTTTGTTTCACCCAAAAATATTTTGCATCTTTGATGTGGTAGGCATGTTGTGTAAATGATACAACCCCCCCCCCCCCACAATTTTTTCTATTTTTTATAAAAGCACGTTTCACTCCAGCAGCAACAAACAGGCGGTTTGAGACACTTTACCAGCAGCTCCTCCGTTGTCTGACCGATTTTCTTTTTTCCCACTCAAATTAGCCTCTGCATCTGTATGCTGTGTGCTTGTGATAAATCAAATGCATAAAGACAGAAATACCCATGCAGCAATTTAATTGTGCAAATTAACCTATAGACAGATCAGCTTGACCGGTCAAATGTATTTGCATCGACTGGTATTTCCATCAATGAATAAGCTAAAGAGCATGATTTTGCAATGGGATGTTTTTCCTTCTTCCTCACATAAAATTGGCTAGCGGCAATTTTATTTATCGGCTTTTCACTTTAAAAAAAATCTGACAAAAACCGTCTTATTACCGGCTAACAGAAACCCTGGTATGGAGCTACTAACTTTGTTGTGGAGCACCAGTATGCCCTATGTAACCTGAGTTGTTTGTGGTTTCGTACCCATGGTTAAAAATAATTGATTGGTGTGATCTACTTTCCTACCAGATAACACACTCAGAAAAGAGGCACAAAGTAAGAAGCTAGATATGAAGATGCGAAAGATAGGCTTTCACACAGATGAATCTTTGGTGGAAAGCTTTATTTACTATAACACCCACATATTCTGTCCTTATTTCTTGTCGAGCTATTCCCACGTGCAGTACATGCTCACCATTCACAGGCTTCCTTGAGGTGATTGGGGCTTTTAGGAGGTTTGGTATTGTTGTCAAACTGCACTGGAAATACGTGGATTTGGATTAAGGTGGTGGGAAGGGTTCGGCTCAGTCAAGACCCATGGTTTTAATGTGGTTGCGAAGATGAGGGATGGACAAAACAAATGTCATTTTTATTTTCATTGCAATGCAACCAAATCTATCCCAAGAGGTATACACAGAGGAAAATGTAGTGTCTATGCCTGGGCTCTCCAACCCTGTTCCTGGAGAGCTACCATCCTTTAGGTTTTTGCTCGAACCCTAATCTAGCTAACCTGATTCTAATAATTAGCTGGTTGATAAGTTGAATCAGGTCAATTAAAACGGGAGTTGATGAAAACCTACAGTTGAAGTCGGAAGTTTACATACACTTATGTTGGAGTCATGAAAACTATTTTCTTCAACCACTCCACAAATTTCTTGTTATCAAACTATAGTTTTAGCAAGTCGGTTAGGACACATACTTTGTGCATGACACAAGTAATTATTCCAACAATTGTTTACAGACAGATTTATTTCACTTATAATTCACTGTATCACAATTCCAGTGGGACAGAAGTTTACATATACTAAATTGACTGTGCCTTTAAACAGCTTGGAAAATTCCAGAAGATTATGTAGTGACTTTAGAAGCTTCTGATAGGCTAATTGACATAATTTGAGTCAATTGGAGGTGTACCTGTGGATGTAGTTAAAAGCCTACCTTCAAACTCAGTGACTCCTTGCTTAACGTCATGGGAAAATCAAAAGAAATCAGCCAAGACCTCAGAAAAAAAATTGTAGACCTCCACAAGTCTGGTTCATCCCTGGGAACAATTTCCAAATGCCTGAATGTACCACGTTCATCTGTACAAACAATAGTATGCAAGTATAAACACCATGGGACCACGCAGCCGTCATAACGCTCAGGAAGGAGATGTGTTCTGTCTCTTAGAGATGAACGTACTTTGGTGCGAAAAGTGAAAATCAATCCCAGAACAACAGCAAAGGACCTTGTGAAGATGCTGGAGGAAACGGGTACAAAAGTATGTGTCCACAGTAAAACAAGTCTTATTTCGACATAACATGAAAGGCCGCTCAGCAAGGAAGAAGCCACTGCTCCAAAACTGCCATAAAAAAAAGCCAGACTACGATTTGCAACTGCACATGGGGACAAAGATTGTACTTTTTGGAGAAATGTCCTCTGGTCTGATGAAACAAAAATAGAACTGTTTAGCTATAATGACCATCGTTATGTTAGGAGGAATAAGGGAGAGGCTTGCAAGCCAAAGAACACCATTCCAACCGTGAAGCATAGTGGTGGCAGCATCATGTTGTGGGGGTGCTTTGCTGCAGGAGGGACTGGTGCACTTCACAAAATAGATGGCATCATGAGGAAAGAAAAAGATGTGGATATATTGAAGCAACATCTCAGGAAGTTAAAGCTTGGTCTTCCAAATGGACAATGACCCCAAGCATATTTCCAAAGTTGTGGCAAAATGGCTTAAGGACAACAAGTCAAGGTATTGATGTGGCCATCACAAAGCTCTGACCTCAAACCTATGGAAAATGTGTGGGCAGAACTGAAAAAGTGTGTGCGAGCAAGGAGTACTACAAACCTGACTCAGTTACACCAGCTGTCAGGAGGTATAGGGCAAAATGCAGCTAACTTATTGTGGGAAGCCTGCCCGAAACATTTGACCCAAGTTAAATCATTTAAAGGCAATGCTACCAAATACTAATTAAGTGTATGTAAACTTCTGACCCACTGGGAATGCGATGAAATTAATAAAAGCTGAAATAAATAATTATTTCAACTATTATTATGACATTTCACATTCTTAAAATAAGGTGGTGATCCTAACCGAACTAAGGCAGGACATTTTTACTGGGATTACATGTCAGGAATTGTGAAAAACGGAGTTGAAATGTATTTGGCTAAGGTGTATGTAAACTTCCGACTTCAACTGTACATGACAGTAGCTCTCCAGGAACAGGAGTATTCCCTTGTCTATGCACATGCACTTCTGTTTTACTAAATCCCTGTTTTAAATGCAGATGAGGGATCCTTAGGTAGTCTATATTGTGATTCAAAGTAAATACAACGGTTTTACTGTGGTCTGTAAAGTAAATCTATTCAAGGTTTTGGCAGCCATGGAATATAGATCAATCTAGCAATTTATTCATCTCACACAACTGACAAACTGAAATCGCAAGACCAGATCAAGACGACCTCTCCAAGCTAATTCTACTTTCAGACTTTACCTTTGAGCGCTGATGTTAATTCTCGGCGTGTCTGAATCTGTTATATTAAAATGAGCTGCCAATTAAAGATCTGACACCCTCACAGAGGTGGGTTGGGTTATATTCAAGTTTGGTTTGTGGGGCTTTGCTACTTCTCGATTAATTGAAGAATTGTTCACTGCTCTATTGCGTCTGAATATCCCTCTTCTGGCATTTTTTAAATCCTACATTGTTAAAGTAATGAATTGAATTAATTCATCACGGCTAACAATAGCTTGTATGAAAAATTGTTAATCGATTTAACCGATTTAATGGTGACTAACATTGAAATGTTTAGGTACTGAAGACAACCACCGTTACCAGGTGTTTTACAGCCCTGGTATAGAGCCTGTTGCCTTGGATTGATTTTTCATTGGTATTTTACTGCTCATTTTAACATGACACGTCAAAGAAGGCTGCATATCTTTTCTAATATACCAGACCGGAAGATTTCTATATATGTATATGTGTATGTATACATGTATAATATATATATATGTATGTGTGTGTGTATATGTATGTGTGTGTGTATGTATGTGTGTGTGTATATATATATGTATGTGTGTGTGTATATGTGTGTATATATATATATATATATATATATATATACATATACATACATACATACATACATGTGTGTATATATATATATACACATACATACATGTGTATGTATGTATGTATGTATGTATGTATGTATGTATGTATGTATGTATGTATGTATGTATGTATGTATGTATGTATGTATGTATGTATGTATGTATGTATGTATGTATGTATGTATGTATGTATGTATGTATACACATATATGTATGTATATATACAGTATATCCTAGTCAAGCGGCTCATATGTAAGCTTTTAGTTATTTTGTCTCTGGCTCTTTCTTGTGTCTACTGAAGATGCATCTCTTGTTGCATGTTTCTTGCTTTCCAATCAGTCACCATTTTGCAGTGGTTACTTTCACTTGTTTAAATGTTTTTGGACAATAAATATTTTTTTGTTAACGATGGTGTTTCATATTATTTGTGGAAGCAAGTTAACTTGCAATTTTTTACTACGTATTAGAATTCTTTGTAATATCACTAAATCGTCAATGAATAAGGGATCAAAAAGAGATGTAGGTTGAAAATGTTTTATCCACCCAAAAGTAACATCCCTTGGTTGCCAGCAAGTATTCAAAAGTATGAAACAGAAATGGGGTGAGAACACAAGTCGCTCTGGATAAGAGCGTCTGCTAAATGACTTAAATGTAAATGTAAACACCTCTTAAAACAAAATCATGTTCTTTTGAAACCAATAATACAATAAAGAACCTCCAATTCAGTGTTTTTGTTTAAATACTTTTCTTTTGCTGATATTGGACACTTGGAAAGTGCTTGACAAAGCTTTTACCAGTAGTGTGAGGACACAATCACAGTACTTGTAGTGGCATTTAATACATTTCAAACTTTTTTAAAATGTTTATGAAAATGCTGTGATATTTTATGCAGCTTTAACAGTTGTATTCCAATAGGATACTGGTGATAAAGGCATTCCAATTTCAACTTGTTACAAATAAAAGTCCACAACCATATCATTAACACAATATTGTTGGCCCTGGGCCTGAGTAGATACTATTTCCAGGTACTTTAAACTAGTCTATTTCCTGAATATCATTGTACCATATCATGCAGTCACATCCCCTGAGAACCACAGATAGCTGTGTGGGTAACTAAGGCTTTACTAAAGGCACTATCCTACTCCTTCACTACTAGTTAATGGCAACTTGTGTTCGGTAGGCTTTAGACAGGAGCAAACTTTTTTGGTTCCCTTTTGTTCTCAACCAGGCTCCCCTGTCTTACCCTTTTTACTTGGGTATACACTCACCGGTCAATTTCTTTACGCACGCAACCCCGGTCATTAAAATGGATCACTCCTACAGACAGTGAGTCTTGTGGCCGAGGCTTGCTATATAAAGCAGGTAGATGGGCATCGAGGCATTCGGTTACTGTTTGATTGAACATTAGAATGGGCAATGAGTGCCCTAAGTGACTTTGAGCGTGGTATGATCGTCGGTGCTAGGCTCGCCGGATCCAGTATCTCAAACGTCCACCCTCCTGAGCTTCTCCCACACAACGGTGTCTAGGGTTTACCGAGAAGGGTGCGACAAATAAATAAAAAACATCCAGTCAGCGGCAGTCCTGTGGGCAACAACAGCTTGTTCATGAGAGAGGTCAAAGGAGAATTGCAAGAATCATGCAAGCTAACAGTTGGGCCACAAACAGACAAATCACGCCGTAGTACAACAGTGGTGTGCAGAACGGCATCTCGGAACGTACAACTCGTTGATCCTTGCCACGGATGGGCTTTTGCCCTGGTTCCACTCATATTAGCTAAAAACAAGTGACTCCAGTGGGCATGTTATCACCATCACCACCACTGTCTGCCGAATCCCAGTTCCTGTTGCGTCATGCTCATGTCAGAGTCGGGACTTGGCATAAGCAGCATGAATCCATGGAACCATCCTGCCTGGTACAGGCTGGTGTAGGTGCTGTACTGGTGTGGGGAATTTTTTTCCTGGCACACGTTAGGTCCCCTTGATACCAATTGAGCAACAAAAGTTTCCGACATCTTGTAGAATCCATGCCCAGAAGAGTTTGTGTTGTTCTGGAGACAAAGGGGGGTCTGAGCCGGTACTAGATGTATACCTAATAAACTGCCCTGTGAGTGATGACTTCAAGGAACCTAGGCCCAACCTCTCAACATATAGGCACTGGAAAACCAGAACAGCAATGTGCCCGCATTGCGCTAAGGGCCCGGTCTTGTCTTTTGGCTGAAGGCCTTAGGCTAGCCCTTCTTCCTTGTCACCTTTTAGTGTTTTATGTACTGTATTTCTTTGGAATGCTGACAGGGTCCTCCCAACAGTTATTCTGCTCCTGAGACAGGTTTTCCCTTTGTTTTTCCATGACCATCACAAGATTCTTGCATGATCATATTTGTGCTACTTGTCCTTTCCAGAAAATAAACGCATCAGTGCAGATTAACCGATTTAGGCAGAGCATCCTCTTGCATCTTGCCTTTTCAGGTCCCTCTTATTGTGAGAAATTCTTTAAACTTTACAGCCATCCCCTTGTCAATCGACTCCAAACTACACACCCAACTCATTTTTTCACTTTTTTCCATCCTTCTGTTTCTTGTGGGGCTTGCAGTTTTGCTCACTGGCTGAACCGTTCCGTGTAGCAAGCAGGACCTGTCCATCATTGCCAAATTGGAGGCTGTAGTCAGTGGTAGGCAAGGGTCTTCCTTGCTCATCCCGCAGACGGGAAAAAACCTCCTGGTACAGAGCACTGAGCCGCTGCTTCATTTCCCGCACGGAGCGAAGGTTCTCTGCCTTTTCCTTCAACAGGCGGGCCTTGTGGCGGCATAATCCTTCTACCCCCTCTTCGAGCCCAAACAGGACATCAAGCTTGCGCCGGCGGCAGTTCTGAGCGGCCATCTTGTTTTTGCCCCGCCTGCGAATGTCTCGGATCAGTTTGAGCTGGGCCTCACTGAGGCGATGCATGGTCAGAAGTTCGTTGAACTCTTCCACGGGCAGGTTGACAATGAGATCGTTGGAGAAGGGGATCTTCATGGTGCGAGCCCGGCGCTCATCACGGCCCCAAAGCTTATCGGAAATGTCATGCTCATAGGGTTTGCTGTAACGCGACTTTGGAAGCTTGAGGGATTTTCCCTGCCTGGGAGAGGTGGTCCTAGGCTGGTTGTAGGTATGGTCGTGGCCCACTTGTTCCAGCCAAGGGAGGTTGTTGAAACGCTCAGGCTTCTGGTAGCTTGTGCTGTACATCTTGCTGACTTCTGGGGAGTAGCCTCCCACTGCACCCTCCTCTCGCTCCACAATAACCTCCATGTCAGAGCTGTAGCCCACAGCCCCTTCTTCAGAAAACACAGAAGAGTCAGACGATGAAGAGGACGAAGAAGAGGAATAGGATGCCTCTGAGCCGCTAGGGGATGCAGGGCTGTGGCTGAAGGTCAGAGAAAGTCCAGAGTCAGAGTCTAGCTCCTCCTCAAGTTGGGAGGCCTGTGTTGGGTTGAAGCCTTCCTCCAGAGCCAGGTCCTGGAAGCTAAGCTCATCCAGCAAGGCATCGTCCAAGAGGGAGCCGAGTGGGCTAGGCAGGACTGGTTCATCCAGAAAGAGACTAGACTGAATGGAAGGCATGGGGTTGCCAACTGTGCCATTGAGTGCCAAAGGAAGGGCGCGATCTGTCAGGTCAGATGGGCCAAAGGTCAAGTTAAGGTCAACGTCAGGTACGCTGGAGGACGGACTGAGCAGGGCTAGCTGGAGTGGGGCCTCCAGGGGAACACTGCCCCCGAAGCTGGGGTTGAAGGGGTAACTATCCTGGCTGCTTCTGGGCAGGATTGCCTGCTGAAGGCTGACATCCTGGTGAACGGGGTCCATCAAGCTGGAACTCTGAATAGATCCAGATTGCATTACATCTGTGCCAAGGTCCATATCCTTCCAAAATAGTGCAAGAAGTTAGATTAGATTTTCTTTTGAATTACTTTCAGGGCCAGGGTATTTCAAAGTTTATACACTTTTCAACATTTTAAATAAATTATGAGGGGGATCAAATCAGAAACCATTTAGAACTTACTTCTGGCTCCATGATGGCAAGAATATCATGCCACTGCTGCTCCAAGTCCAGGGAGGGATCCCCGTGGGACGACAGGGGGGACAGAAGAAGCTCTCGGACAGGGGTCGGGTCCTCTCCGCTGGTTTCCCTCAGATCTACGCCAACTGGGTCTGACGGCTAAAAACAGAAACATCCCAATGGTCATCCAATGGTCAACAAACCTATCAATGGTCATCTCTTGCCCTAGTACCATCAAATAAAACAACTGTACTGTACCTCTGTCTCCTCTCCAAAGGGGAAGGTGTCTTCCAAGAGCCGTAGACATTCTTGGAAGGACATTGAGGACTGAGCTTCCAAGCTGGCAAACTGATGGAGAAGAGAACAGGAGTGAGCAGAGAGCTACCTGGATGTTCTGGATGGTGACAATGGTTCATTTTCTTCCGGGCTGAACTGACACAGATGGTGGAGATGATTTAGGCTTTTATAGAACATGTTATGGCAAGAGGGTAAACTAAACAGAACAGCGTGGCTTTATCTGAATCATTTTGTAGTGTGGTATCGAATGTCAATTTCATTTCACTCTGCTTGACCTGAGGAGGAACACAGTGATCTCATGCTCCAGCTATACACCACTGAGGCATGCAAATGCCTTTGTAATGATATGTGGCTGCCCCTGTTCCCATATTTAGGTAGAGCGAATTAGCAAGGGTTGCAGGTCTCTTCTAACCCGTAGGAGTGCAAAAGATTGGGGTTAGAAACTGCCCTATAAAAGGGAAGGTTTCCGGGTTATGTTCTTATTTTACACACTTGGGAAGACTGTTTCCGATCTCCACCTCATTTACCCCAAACACCCTATCCTGCTTCATGACGCACAGCCAGGATAGAAAACCCATATTTTATTTCAAGCAACCGGAGTGTTACGCTTTCCCAAAGTGCACCTGTCAGGGCCTCTCAATCAGTCTGTGAGCTGAGGCAGAAAGTTTCCAGTGTTTGGGGAAAGCGGCTCCTATTCCATCTTGAATGCCAGTCTTGCCATGTCTAACATTTCAGCATGTGTGTTTATAACATAATTGAACCAGGATGTCCAAGTGTACAGGTATATATGGCATATGGACATTTATAGTGGCAAAACAAAGTTTGTGAAATACCTGGATTTCTGCATAAATTGGTCATAAAATTTGATCTGATCTTCATCTAGGTCACAACAATAGACAAACACAGTCTGCTTAAACTAATAACAACAACACAATTATGTTTTCATGTCTTTATTTAACACACTGTGGAAACATTCACAGTGCAGGGTGGGAAAAAGTATGTGAACTTTTGGATTTAACTGGTTGACCCTCCTTTAGCAGCAATAACCTCAACCAAATGTTTTCTGTAGTTGCGGATCAGACCTGCACAATGGTCAGGATGAGTTTTGGACCATTCCTCTTAACAAAACTTTTTCTGTTCAGCAATATTCTTGGGATGTCTGGTGTGAACTGCTCCCTTGAGGTCATGCCACAGCATCTCAATCGGGTTGAGGTCAGAACTCTGACTGGGCCACTCCAGAAGGTGTATTTTCTTCTGTTGAAGCCATTCTCTTGTTGATTTACTTCTGTGTTTTGGGGCGATGTCCTGTTGCATCACCCAACTTCTGTTGAGCTTCAATTGGTGGACAAATAGCCTTACATTCTCCTGCAAAATATCTTGATATCTCTGTCTGATAGCAAGCTGTCCAGGCCCTGAGGCAGCAAAGCAGCCACAAACCATGATGCTCCCTCCACCATGCTTAACAGTTGGGATGAGGTTTTGATGTTGGTGTGCTGTGCCTTTTTTCTCCACACATAGTGTTGTGTGTTCCTTCCAAACAACTCAACTGCAGTTTCATCTGTCCACAGAATATTTAGACAGTAGCGCTGTGGAACATCCAGGTGGACTTTTGCAAACTTCAGACGTTCAGCAATGTTTTTTTGGACAGCAGTGGCTTCTTCCGTGATGTCCTCCCATGAACACCATTCTAGTTGAGTGTTTTACGTATCGTAGACTTGTCAACAGGGATGTTAGCATGTTCCAGAGATTTCTGGAAGTCTTTAGCTGCCACGAGGATTCTTCATAACCTCATTGTGCATTCTGCGCTGTGCTATTGCTGTCATCTTTGCAGGATGGCCACTCACATTTTTTGAGGTTTTTTTATAGGGAAAGGCAGCTCTAACCAACCTCTCCAATCTCGTCTCATTGATTAGACTCTAGGTTAGCTGACTCCTGACTCCAATTAGCTTTTGGAGAAGTCATTAGCCTCGGGGTTCACATACTTTTTCCAACCTGTGAATGTTTAAATGATCTCTTCAATATAGACAAGAAAAATACAATAATTTGTGTGTTATTCGTTTAAGTACACTGTTTGTCGATTGTTGTGACTTCGATGAAGATCAGATCAAATTTGATGACCAATTTATGCAGAAATCCAGGTAATTCCAAAGGGTTCACATACTTTTTCTTGCCACTGTAAGCCTCAGGACTGAGTCCCACCTGATCAGATAAATCCTGTGCAAGTTCTCTATTCGCACGGTCGTAAGAGGGTCCACCATCCCTCCAGATTTCTCTCCAGGTGTCCCCCACCAGCAGATCCTCCTCTCCCCCCTCAGGCCCCTGATGGCGTCCACGATCAGAGTGATCCTGCCAAAGTGTATCTGTATCCTGTGAACACACAATAATAATTGAAATGTTAGGCGTAGCAATGTTATCTGCACCTCCTTATTAAGCATAATAACTATGACATTCAATCATCCATACAATGCCCTATGTATCCTTGTATGTTTGATTGAAGATATCGCTGTACCATTTTTAGATGGGACACATGCCGGGGACAAAAAGAGGGGATCGGAGCCACTTTGCGTTTTATCTACTATTGTTTATTTTTTCCATGAAGGCCCATACATTAGTAGACATTGCATACAAACAGTGAGATGGCTATGAATAGACTTAACCTTTTCCTTAAGTTGGAGCTTAGTGATACCAACTGCTCCAGTCATGTCCCTAAACCAGTTCTAAATTTGTAGCTGATCCTCTCGCCCTCCACTGAAAAGGGACTACTGGAGTGCGGGGTGATGCCCCGATTCTACCTTACAGTACAGCGACCTGGGTGAAACTGACTAACTAACCGTCTTTGACCTGTCCTTGACTCTGACACTTTGACTGTTTGGAACATGATATTGTGACCCCTTGAACCGTATTTGACAACATGTTTGACGTCTGACCAGGGGTTGGAAACTAAATTATACACTACACATTAGGAATATTTTGGTAACATGAAAATAACATTTATAACCGGTTCTCAAGGTTAGAAAATAACGGTTCTGTTCTGGAAGAATAGAGATCACTTTGGTTCCAGGTTCTGTTTCCCTTCCTCAAAATGTTGTCCTCTGGTTATCTGTTCTGTTCCCTGAACCGGTTCCAATCCCTGCCTCTGACCATTCCCTGAGGCCTGTGGTACTGCTACTCTGGCATCACTCTTATGGGTTTGGGTCAATGTGTACCTGAATGTGACGGGAAGGAATTGCACAGCATGTTTTCCTCAAGCATAAGCACAACATGAGAAGTGTTAGGTAAGGGGGGTGTGCTCTGTCAGCAGCTCTGGACAGATTTGGGCAGTGGACGGGGTCCATGTGGCTATGTCTATAAGGCTATACATATACATGTGCCTCTCTGAAGAGGTAATATACTACTAGCCTAAGTTGGTAAACAAGCGTTGCGAAATCAAAGTTTAACTGTGTGCTAGAATGACGCCACCTCGTGTTACAAAACAAACAAGCAGTGGTCACGGGGGCAATGTTCTGATTGTAGCATAACTACAAAGCTTTCTGAGCTCCAAGTCCAAGTTTCCAAGACCAACATCTGTGGTTTACAGCAGAGCCGGCAGGTCCATACTAATGTTTTTCAGTTTGCCACCTTCCACAATATTGACACGTCACATTATTACTGCCCTGAGATGCTCAGACAAATGAGCTAGGCAGCATTTGTGTTTCATTGAGCAAGTCAAGGTAATAGAGCAGAGATTAGTTGTCGTGGAACAAGTCTGGGAAGTTAAGACAAATTATCGCACATGGCCTTAGGAGAGGTCCTTGGCCCCTCTCTGTACGAATGTACAGAGCGAGGGGAGGGGACAAAGGGTTCACAGAGCACTATCCCAGAGGAAGCTTTGTTGACTTTTCTCCTCTCATTTAATACTATAGGACTGGTGATGTCTGCCACGTTAGACATGTCCAGCCTAGCCCTGTAAAAATAGCAACACCTATAAGAGGGGGAGATGTGGTGACATGCCCCAGACCCAGACAGTACCACACATTGCTGCCATAATATGAACGTGCTGGGGTTGAGAAATACAGACCAGCTCTCTCTGTGTCTGGTTGCTGCTTCACTGATGAGTTAGTCTGGGTGAAGATTGTTATCAGGGACACTTAGATCCTTGGAAGGAACTAAGAGTATCAGTATGTCTGAATCGTTACATCACGATTGCAGCAGCACCTAACTTGGTCTCAGATGCTCAGTTCAATATCACTGGAATCTTGGATGACCCAGAAAGCATAACCATCTATGGTAGTAAGAGCCTCAAGAATATATATTTTTAAATATGTTACAAAATATTTGTCAACAGGACTATCCATGGGGGGGGGGGACATGAGGCATGTACATTTTAAACTGAGTACCAGTTAGCAATGCCAAAAAGCATGCCCTCCTGTCCAGAAATAGCCAACAGGGCTACATGTCCAGTCTGAACCGCTTTCACTGCCCTGAGAGTGGCTTCTGATTTTGGAGGCTAAAACTAAAGCCTCCGGTGTCTGTGGATGTCTGCAGTCATCGTGGTTGAGACTGGGTACACAGTCAAATAACCCAAAAGAACAGAAGCCAGGAGATGGCAATGACACGCAGAGGACGAAAGCAAAACAACCCCCATACTTTCCCCAATCCAAAACAAGTCCAGTGTAGGTAGGGTGAGTACTCGGGCTGCCAAGCAGATATATATTTAGACCCTTAAGTGACTGAAAACTCCCTACACTCCCAAAGTGTCTAATATTGTAACTCAGTGCTAAATGAAAGTGATTTTGGAATTTCCCTTCAAGGTCTAGGTTTTAGCAGTAAAAGCTGTCCCCTGTGTAAAATCTGTCCCCTGTGTAAAAGCTGTCCCCTGCTGTCCCCTGTGTAAAAGCTGTCCCCTGCTGTCCCCTGTGTAAAAGCTGTCCCCTGTGTAAAAGCTTGTCCCCTGTGTAAAAGCTGTCTCTCTGTGAAGAGTAAATAAATAAATACATGTTTTAACTGTAATATTTCAGGTATCTTCAGATACATTTATTTCCTCAGTAAAATCAAGGATTATTGTGATTTCACTTCTAAATATGATTGGTGTACAAATACAATTAGCCTACACGGAATGTGTGTACTTTGACAGTTTATCCCTACACCAAATCTGCTGGGCTTCGATGGGTATGGAAAGCTGTATGTATGGGGCAACACTGAACAGCCAGTGGCTAAAGTGGGACATATTTCCAGTCAGACACCCCTCTCTGGCCTACTTTCCCCCTGACACAGAATCGCCTGGGCCCGGTCAGCGCGCCCCTCGCAGTGGAACATATCAACAAGCAGCTCTGCCTCAGCTGTTGGAAAAACAAGGGGATGTCCAGCCAAGCTTTTGGCATGCTGCTGCACTAACTCCCCGTGATTCTGTCATTTAATGCCCAACACTGTTGCTCAATGAGTGTTTCGGGTGCCAAAACACAGGCTCGAACAAAAGTGAGCACATGCTAAAACATAATGACAGGGTTGTGACATGGGTTAATTGTAATTTCTTACAATTACTCAAATGTAACTGTTGCAAAACAGATGGATATCCACACTTAACAAAAAATAGACTGGATAAAACAAGACTTGACATTTTTCCTGTCTTTTAAAGTGATTTATGTCGTGTTTTCAAGTTCAGCAAGTCCTCAGAGAGTAAATATTGACTACTAATGACCTAAGTGCCTTGCCTCGTCATATTGGTCATGATACTTCTGCTATTGAAACCTGAAGAGGTCAGCCTACCAGACACCATGCCAAATACACAATCCCCGGGAACCCTTTTACTATAATAAAACAAAGTTATAACAGGAAAAATGTTTCACTTTAAGGCCTCCCCACCCTGTACGTCAGATTCAGTCTTTTACGATTATTACATAGTTATAATCGATTATTATAAGATTAGATTATAATAGTGCAGAAGGGAACCTCCACCCCCCCCCCCCCTTCTCGTCAAGACCAGTATGTAGGGGATCTAATTTCAGGCATGTATTTTACGCCTGCTAAGTTATGTTAGTCACACTGAATAAGCCAAGACGTCTGGCAATCGTTGACGACCTAAGAATTTGCGCACGACGTGGACATCTTGTCTGAGATGGCAAAATTTTGGTGTAAGACGGCTAAAATCGTACAGTCTGCAGGCCTTGAGGATTAGTGATCAGTCACTTATTCTGAAAAGTAACCGACACTTCATTCTTGCCTTGCAATCTTAGATGCTGTAAATGAAGGGAGTTCTAAATAGTAAATATCTTGCCTTGTGTGCATCGCAATCACTTAGTGATGCAGGTTTGAAATGAACAGCATGATACAGCAAATACAACCAGGAAGCTTTCGCTTGCTTGAATCCAAGGAGGGTGGGAATCCCCACTGTGTTTACTGAAAGGCTGTTTTCATACAAGGGTGTTCTTCTCTCCCAGTTAAGCCTCCTTTTATAGTGATCTCAGCCTCCGGTAAATCCTGCCCTTGATCCCTAATGATATATGACCCGGGTCTATCACTTGCCTACTGTAAATCAACAGTTTGATTGTTGCCTAATTGAACCCACTTCTCCAGTGGCAGAGTTGTGGACTGATTTGCAGTAATGTAGTTCACTATTGTGTATCCATTTGTTTAAGGCACTGCATTGTATTTGAACATTGAATAAGCTCTGACACAGCCAATTCTCTTGAACGCCACTCTATGCTTCCACTGGTATTACTGACATAGAGTGTAGAAGAGTTCACCATAGTTTACCTCTTCATAGAGATCCTCATCCTTATCCTCCTCCTCATGGCTTCTTCTTAGAAGGGCCACCATGGTGTCCAGATTGTCCTCTCCGATTGGCCCGTAATCCGACCCCGCCACCACGCTTGACCTCATGACCGACCCCACCTGGTCACCCGCATGAACCTCCAACCCACCTGCACCTCCCTCCAGGGGGGCTGGCTGGCCAGGAGCCCCCACCACCAGGGCATCAGGTTCGCGCCGCACCAGCCAGGTTTCTAGCTCCGAGCTGGGCACCCGGAGGCGGTCCAGGGCGCGGACCCAGCCCAGAAGCCTCCGGGCTGTGAAGAAGCCATCCAGGTCTACACTCTTGGGGGGGAGGTCCTGGCCGTCCAGCTGGTTGTGGAACTGGGTCTGGGTGAGGGTAGAGGTGGGGCCCAGGATCATCTCGTGCGAGGCGGGCAAGTAAGGGCCCACATCTACTCTGACGCCAACCAGGCTGAGCAGGATGGCTACTTGGATCAAGCCCTCTGTGAAATATTTCTTCAGGCACATCATGTCTTGTCTTCAGAGTTTTGCAGGGCGAGTGCAAGACACAAGGGAAAGGGAATGGAGATGTGGTAGGTGGCAAAATGCCAAGTGCAAGCCTCAGAAGACTTATTGTCTATTGATGGGTTATCTATAGCTTCAAGTCAATGTAATAAAGAGGCAAAATAAAGCTATTTTGGATACACCAAAATTGACACTATGGTGAGATTTAAAAAAAGTGATGTGTCCTCTCCTCTTCACTCTTCCAAATATCGTTAAATCCTATACGGACAAACACAACATGAAAGAATAAAGTTAGATAATACAATTAATTGGTTAGTTATTTCAAAAGAATATCACATTGAAAAGACCATTCATAAAATAAAAAGTAGTGAATCCAATGTAATTCATGAAACAGCAGAGGAAAAGGCTGCTGAATTCAACACCATGCTATAAGATCAGGGTCGCTTAGGGCCTACGGCCGCTAGGGGTCCCATAACCCAAAAATAACATGATTTTAAGATTAGTTGTTAGCTTCCTAGACTATCTAAACTTGTAGTGATCATGGCCGAATACTGACTGAGCACGTGGGCCCTGACCTCCATGGGGCCCCCAATGATTTTGTTAGGCATATTAATATAATATCTGAGTGAGAATGACTAAGTTGTTAAAAAATGTGTAGAATTGCATGAATGTGCTTTAAAACTGCAGACATTTCTCTCCACCACATGGCAAAATGTGTAGAATTGCAGGAAATTAGCTATGAAACAGATTTATTTCTTATGCCCCATGGCAAAATGTGTAGAGTTGCGGGAGATTAATTTAAAAACAAATACATGTCTCTCCACCTTCAAGGGGGCCAGAGGTGGGGGGGGGGGGCACCCAAGGGCCAGAGGTGGGGGGGGGGCACCCAACCAAATCTTGCTTCAGAGCCCCAAAAGGCTTAATATACGATTATTGCATACTTAAAGAGTTTGACCCAAAGCGAATTTTTTTAAAAAATTCCTAAAGATAATAAACAGGGAAGTGTTCTTATTACCAACAAATACCAGTGACTTCACTTCCACTTACTTCCATCAGTTCGTTCTAGAAGTTGTTTGGTACAGTAGTTAGCGCCAGGGCGGGTACTAGACAGACAGTGGTGAAGGTTACACCACATTATGTCATCACACTGTTACCCGGGAAATAACAAGCATATTCTGCCAATCAATGGGTCAATGAATAACTTGACAACGCAATTACTTCGGTAACTGTAAGCTACTGTTTGTAATGTATTACGTACTGTTTTCAATAGGCATGTCTATTGCAGTTGTTCCTGCATGAAACATCATGTCATGTGAGGAACCCGTTCAACCAAAAATGGATTCAATTACTGAATTTGAACCTGTCTGACAGGGAGAACGTTGAGAATTTAACCTGGGGCTTTTTGATCAAATGGCACTGAAGGAACCCGCGAAATCATTAGAAGTTCATTTGAAAATATCTGGAATTATGTATGGACGTCAAGGATCTAAAAACCGTTGACATTAATTGTCCACCCCCATTCTTCAGAAATGTTCCAATTTTATTGGTAAATATAAGTGGGTCGAGCAACTGAATATCCCATGTAGAACTGTTTTTAACTGTCCCGTAAACTCCACTTCATCTCAATTTAAGGTATACAATGTGTACAGCCTGTTTACACATTTTCGTACAGTAATAACAACCTACATAACTGCCAAATAACACAAACAAGTGTAGGTAATGTTAGTTTCCTGGTTTGACTCTCTTACCGGACTATGGAGACAGGAGTTGTCAAAACGAATGGGCACATCAGTGGAAACGCAGCAAGCCCAATCCTTTTGGAAGATTTTGTATTCTGACTCTAAATCAGAGAGTGGAGAATTTTAAACCCTGCTCAGTTCACCGAGCAGCTCGCTGTCCCCTCCCTACATGACGTGAAGCCTACCATTTCTCTTTTCTATAACTACGCGGCGTCAAAAAACCATACCCCCCTATAGGCTATACCGCCCATCTATATCAACCCTGCCAAAGCAATTGAACACAGACACAGCCACACCGTACGAGGGCTCCAAAGTAGAATATCCTACTGTCTGGCTGTCAGTCCATCCCTATGTGCATTGCTGCCATCTGCCGTGCTAGAATGAACTCGAACAGAAAGACATCCACGCTGGCTAATCTAGACGAGCCTCGCAACATGGTTTGAATCACATATATTTTCTAAATAAAGTAGGCTATCACTTGTAACAAGAGTAGTTGATTTTTGACATATTCTATAACACATGAGTTTAAAGATACTACTGATAGGATGTATATGCATAATGTCCCATAATTCACTACTTGGCCATCAAAGTAGTAGGTAGGTGGCCATCAAAACCTTATCGGTGTTCATTTTGGAGTAACGCGTAAAAACACCACTGTAAGAAACTGACGACATTGTGGTTCCTACAGAACAAGGACCTAACATCCTTCGCGGATTTGAGGGAGCCAACATGGCCGAATGAGGGGCTTGGTTTCGCGGAGCCTCCTCTAGGCCAGCGGAGGATCCGCCCACCCATGAGTCAGAGGATTTTGTGAGGTCTACTAGAATGACAGCTCAAACCTGTCCACGTCAACACCAGAGAACCACTATGGAGATCGCGTCTTTGGTAAGCAATCGGTAGGGATATGGAGCTTTTTATATATTTTCTAAACGAGTATTACCTTGCAAATGCATGATTAGGCCAGTTTCTTGAATAGCATTCATTATAGCCCTTTGCTGCGTAAAATGTTGTATTCAGTATTTTTGCATCATGCCCAGCCTAAGAAGTGATTTTTTTTAGGTCTCTGACTGGCTGGATCTAATATTTTCAGGTACGATAGCAGACATTAGGAGGTACTGTATTCTGCACGACTGTCGTTGTAATCTGAATGTAGTCTATGCGCTATTTGAGTGTAGTGTAGTGAGATTCCACAACCAGCAGCAACATGTGTTGCACTTTTCCTCGTCAATGGGCAATTGCTGTTGTACAAACTCGAACAGTTGACAAATTAGCCCAGAGAGAGGGGCATACTGTCTAAAAAGCTACCCCATGTCGCATATCTGAGATTATAACCTAATTTATGATTTACACTTAAATGAATGACATGAGTTGTCGGCAGTCCGTTATACTTTTATTATAACTGACATCAGCCTGCCCAAGCATTGAAGGGTGAACACTGGATATATTGTGTGCCACGTCTACGATATTTGGTTTCAACCGGAGGAGCTGCGTTTCGCAGCATTTTACGTTTACCAAAAACTTGATTCCACAGGTGGGTTGTTCAACTAAATATGCATAGAATAATTTTCCACTTTTGAACTAAACTCTAGACAGATGATCGTTGCATAAATTGTTTTTGTGTTAGTATTTTCTACTGTAATTGAAACTTAGAATAATACAAGCAGCGCTGGACAAGGCCGCAATTACTTTTTGTTGATTATCCAACCTGCTGTACTTGACCCTCGGCCTCAAATATCTCTCTCTCTCTATATATATATATCTATATATACACTTATTTTTTTACTGATATAATTGTATCTTATGTATTTTCCAGTGTTTTCTGTTAGTAGGCAGTCATTTTGGCTGCACAGTACAGTGTCTGGATGTGGACTTCATAAGTTATGTACTCTTGATATTGATATTCACTGTGCTTAATTAACAAGATAATGTTGCACAAAGGACCTTGGGACTGTTGACCTGACACCTGCACCTCATTGAACTTTTCAACAAATTAGTTCCACTGTGGACTGTTTCTAATTTGACACAGACATCTGGATGACTGGTTTGCACTTTCCTCCAGTTCATCTCAAATCGAGGTCTAAAGTCCCGAATGTGATGTTCCTGGCCCAAGTTCTGTGATACACTTAGGCTCTGAGTCTGTGGTAGTCAGTGCATAACAGAACTTTGGCCCGGGTTCAACCAAGCCACCGTGGGATGGAAAGAACTGAAGGATCTGGGGACCATCGACATCTACGCTCACGCCTCTTTCTGACGTTGTCGTATCCCTCGTGTTTTTGAAGAACATGACTAGATTTTTATTTACCATCACCAATGTCGTCATCATCCGTGCTCTATTAATGACCGTTTAGGAATGTGTTCAGTATGCCTCGGTCCTATGGGCAATGCAAATTGTCCTTTTATTCTAGTCAACGTGTGGTCACACTGTCTTTCAGGAACCCTCGCTGTACACCGTGAAAGCGGTCTTCATTCTGGACAACGATGGCAATAGACTTCTATCAAAGGTATGCTAATAACAGTTGTCCAATGGCGACCCATGTTGGCTGTTGTTGTGGAGTCGAGACATTGTGAGAACTTCCCCAAATGAGGTGTATTCGTCATAACTAATGCGGCTAATGTCTGACTTCTGATGTGTTTTTAGTACTACGACACAGAGCTCTACCCCTCCATGAAGGAGCAGAAGAACTTTGAAAAGAACGTTTTCAACAAGACACACAAAGCTGACAGTAAGTTTTACCCCAAACAAAAAAAATTACCCAGGAGACTATTGGAGTAGATGGTTGAGCTTGAGTCCTCATAGTCTATTCCATGTTATAATTTTAATGAACCAGTAAGGTTAAAAAAAATATAAAAAAACATTCTAACAATGTGGCGAGAGAGTTGAGAAGATGTGCACCGTCAGGGAAATCGGTATCAACAGGATCATAATGTAAATCAATGCATATGTGTACCAGTCTTCTTTGGCTTCATGTTAGTAGACAACTGTGTAAGTAATGATTTAGTTAGGACCCGTTGTTCACACACCTTTTGTGTGTCCTCCACCATAGAAAAACAAGAGACCGTGTTAGCTGTATAGCATTAGCCTGCGGCTCAACCCTCATGGGTCAGTTTATCTAAACACGAGAAACAGTATTGGTTCCTCTGGGTTCTTCAGTCCTCCCAAGCTCACGTTACATCGAACAAAAGGGGAGGGAACCAGTTCAGCGACAGACAGCTCTCGCACTCTTTTGTTCCAATGAAATTCACAGCAGTCATCCGACACCCCGGGTCCACCTGCCCCTAAGGAGGATGCCCAATCTCTATCTCTATATCCCTCCTTCCTCTCCATCCCTTCTTCCCCACACACATAGGAGTTGAGCATTTTATATGACAAAACTCACATTTTAAATTGGAAGACGACCATAAAACCTCTCACTTCGGTATTCTCCGTAAATGTGAATAAGGTGTGAATGTGCTTTAATGCTTGATCTCCCCCCCCCAAGCAGATGAGATTGCCTTCGTGGAGGGGATGACGATCGTGTATAAGTGCAGCATCGACCTATTCTTTTACGTGGTGGGCAGTGCACAGGAGAATGAGGTAGGTAATGTGATGCAGAGGGAGTACAAGGCTAGACTGGTGCTTCAAAGACTATACATTATGGCCCGGATCCTTTTTGCACAAATCTTCCATTGTGCATCAATGCATAATTCACACAGTCTGAGTTAAGCGCTCACATATGAATTTAGAATTCGGATCTCAGAAAGCAACATGTAATTTGTAGTAGCGGTGCATGGGTGAAATCACTTGGGAAGCCAAGCCCCCCCCCCCCCTGAATTACAGCCTACGTGTTGTGAAAATTGTGTTTCGTCTTTAACCTGTTAATTAATATGCCTTGTGACCATGATATAAGAAGACACAGTGGCAGAATAAATTCAACCACACCTTTTTGTTTTATCACACAACCGGAGAGCAACCTCTGTCCCGTGAAGTCCACAAAGCTCTGCTTTCACTAGTCCAGCACCATTTCAACTTCAACATTTCATTATCATCAAATCTCCTCTGATTACTCTAGTGACAACTAAAAAGATACCAAAAACAATTTAATCCAGTCAACGTAAGCTAAATGTGATGTGCCTGTCCATGGTTCTGATTTCAGTGTGCGTGCATACACATTCGTGCAAGTAGGAAATCATGTTGACTCACCCTACTTGTAGTGAAACGCCAATACCATCCTCCTCTCTCACTTTGACGAAATGGTCAATCGCTCTGTCATACAGTACACGCTTTTAATTTTTTGTTGTCCCAGACTACCTGGCTAAAATGATTGCTAAATAGCCTAACTTCCTTTCATTGGCAACATTAGCAAGTTAACATGAGCTTTCTACATCTAGCTATACACTACCGGTCAAAAGTCTTTAGAACACCTACTCATTCAAGGGATTTTCTTTATTTTGACTATTTTAATAGTGAAGACATCAAAACTATGAAACAATACATGGAATCGTGTCGTAACCAAAAAAGTGTTAAACTAATCCAAATATATTTGATATTTTTCAAATAGCCACCCTTTGCCTTGATGACAGCTTTGCTCACTCTTGCCATTCTCTCAACCAGCTTCACCTGGAATGCTTTTCCGACAGTCTTGAAGGAGTCCCCACATATTCTAAGCGGTTGTTGGCTGCTTTTCCTACACTCTGCGGTCCACCTCATCCCAAACCATCTCAATTTGGTTGAGGTCGGGGGATTGTGGAGGTCAGGTCATCTGATGCAGCACTCCATTGCTCTCCTTGGTAAAATTGCCTTTACACAGCCTGGAGGTGTTTTTGGGTCATTGTACTGTTGAAAAACAAATGATAGTCCTACTAAGACCATACCAGTTGGGATGGCTTATTGCTGCAGAATGCTGTGGTAGCCATGCTGGTTAAGTGCACCTTGAATTCTAAATGAATCCCAGACAGTGTCACCAGCAAAGCACCCCCACACCATTACACCTCATCCTCCATGCTTTACGGTGGGAAATACACATGCTGAGGTCATCTGTTCAGCCACACCGCGTCTCACAAAGAAACGGCGGTTGGAACCAAAAATCTCCAATTTGTACTCCAGCCCAAAGGACACATTTCCAGTGTTCTAATGTCCATTGCTTGTGATTCTTGGCCCAAACAAGTCTCTTCTTATTATTGGTGTCCTTTAGTAGTGGTTTCTTTGCAGACATTTGACCACGAATGCCAGATTTACAGTCTCCTCTGAACAGTTGATGTTGAGACGTGTCTATTACTTGAATTCTGTGAAGCATTTATTTGGGCTGCAATTTCTGAGGCTGGTAGCTCTGATGAACTTATCCTATGCAGCAGAGGTAACTCTGGGTCTTCCATTCCTGTGGCGGTCCTCATAAGAGCCGGTTTCATCATAGCGCTTGATGGTTTTTGCGACTGCACTTGAAGAAACTTTCAAAGTTCTTGAAATTGTCCTTATTGACTGACCTTCATGTTTTAAAGTAATTATGGACTGTTTCTCTTTGCTTATTTGAGCTGTTCTTGCCATAATATGGACTTAGTCCTATTTGGTAAAAGACCATATTCTGTATACCCCCCTACCTTGTCACAACACAACTGATTGGCTCAAAGGCAATAAGGAAATAAATTCCACAAATTAAGTTTTAAGAAGGCACACCTGTTAATTGAAATGCATTCCAGGTGACTACCTCATGAAGCTGGTTGAGAGAATGCCAAGAGTGTGCAAAGCTGTCATCAAGGCAAAGGGGGGTTATTTTAAGAATCTCAAATATAACATTTTGGGTTACTACATGATTCCATGTGTTATTTCATAGTTTTGATGTCTTCACTATTTTTCTACAATGTAAAAAATAAAGAAAAATCTTTGAATGAGTAGGTGTTCTAAAACTTTTGACCTGTAGCGTAGTTTGAACTTCCAACCTCTCAGACTAAGGGCACAACCATATATAAATTAATGGTTGGATCAGAATCTCCAGGGCCAGTACAGAAAATCAATTACAACCACAAGTCCAAATCCCTATTTCCATCCACGGCTAATTTAGGAGTGTGCCAATTTGAGCTAACCAGCTAACCACCGGAAGACAAAAAAACAATGAGATGTCTCTGTCAATGACATATGCTTTTAATGCGATTTGATAGGAGTGATAAAAAAAAAACCTGGCTTCACCTTGACACTTTTTTTTGGTGCGCCAGGATCATTCATAGTTGAGCTTGCTCAGTTTTAGCTCAACGCTGATTGGCAAATTTTGTATACTTCTTTTTAATCGAGGGATGCCAATTGCTCGTTGGCTTCGCTTGTGTTCAATGCTACGGGCGGCAACAATGTCGTACTCGTTTGGACCAGACAGTATCAGATAGATGGCCTACACGTAGAGAGACAGAGGGGGCGCTGTTTCGCTTGCTCGGGGGCTTTCTCCTGTGGGATCAATTTGCAAAAGAGGCTGAATGTAAGGAAAATTATGAAACACAGAGAGATGAAAGATCAATTATTGTATGTAAAAAAAAAAAGGTAATTTGTCGGCATGACGTCATAATTGGAGACCCTATATATTGCAAATGCCCATGAGAATAAATGACTGATAATTAGATTTTCTTCAGCACTTCTTGTTGCTATGTACGTTGCTAAGGAAAGACCAGTCCTTTTATGGCAAATTGGCATTTATATTCTACAGGCATTGTGATTAAACCACACCTGACTTTTCACTCTCTCTGTCCCTTTCCCACAACCTTTTCTCTGTTTACTTCACCTGGCTTCCATCTATACTTCTCAATCCTCTTGTTTTCCTTTCATCCTCCCCTCACCCACTGCCCTGATCTCTCTTCCTATAGCTCATGCTCATGGCTGTACTGAACTGTCTGTTTGAGTCCCTCGGTCAAATCCTAAGGTAAGTGTTGTCTATGTTGAAGTAACCTCCCTTTTTAAAATGTGAGGAAGTCGGTCACCTTTAGTGGGCTAACGATTTGTAGGAGAAAAATGTAACCAAGTCAACAGCAATGCAAGAAACAATTATTCAAAATAGTTTTATTAATTATTAGAGAATATCTCGTAAATATTTTTAAAAATATATATATATATATTTAACTAGGCAAGTCAGTTAAGAACAAATTCTTGTTTACAATGACGACCTAGGAACAGTAGGTTAACTGCCTTGTTCAGGGGCAGAATGACAGATTCTTACCTTGTCAGCTCGGGGATTCGATCTAGCAACCTTTCGGTTACTGCTCTAGCCACTAGGCTACCTGCCGCCCCAAATATAGGGACAGGTCAACAAAATGAGAAGTTCATTTCTGATTTGACTCTGGTGTAATTGTTTCCTTCGTGCGTTCAAAATATGGGGAACCGTGTCAGTTGAAGGCCGCACTAAGTTAGTGATTGTTTATTTTGGGTTATATATATGTATATAATGGGATGACAGTGACACACCCTTGGCCTCTCGGTGAAGGGGAACAGCTTGACAGGGGGCTGGTGCCGTTACCATAGAAACCAATGCAGTAGCAATGCAGGGAAGGAGAGGGAGTGAATGAATCTATTTGCTTCCTCCACTCCTTTTCATGCAGTTTTCTCCTATTTTTTTTTTTTTTTCAAATGCCAACTGTTCGGTATCATTTCAAACCATGACAACTGGTGCTACAGGAAGTTCATTTAAGTCAGCGTTTGAAATGTACAGAATAGCCTAAGGTGTTGTGGGCCAGAAATGTAGGGCTCATAAGGCAATAATATGAGATCCTATCACAGGTTTCAGCCCTATTGGCTCAGACATACTAACCACAATTCAAGTCAGTCAATGAAGTTTTCTTACTCACAGGAAAAATGTGGAGAGAAGGTGTCTATTGGACAACATGGACGGAGTCTTCTTAGTAGTGGACGAAATTATTGACGGGGGGTAACGTATAGATTGGGTTGATGATTGGATTCGTTCTTGATTTCTTGTTTTGGCAAAAAAAAAAAAAAAAATTGTGTCCTTGTTTGACATATTACTGCATTGTTTGGAGCTAGTAACACTGCACCCGCTATAACATATAGCTAGTAACACTGCACCCGCTATAACATATAGCTAGTAACACTGCACCCGCTATAACATATAGCTAGTAACACTGCACCCGCTATAACATATAGCTAGTAACACTGCACCCGCTATAACATATAGCTAGTAACACTGCACCCGCTATAACATATAGCTAGTAACACTGCACCCGCTATAACATATAGCTAGTAACACTGCACCCGCTATAACATATAGCTAGTAACACTGCACCCGCTATAACATCTGCTATACTGTGTATGCGACCAATACACTTTGATTTGAGGTATCATTCAAGGGATGGAGTTGGGAGTTACTGGTACACTATCTTGTGTTCTCTTAATGACTGACCTTACCGTTGTGTTACCAGGGTGATCTTGGAAAGCGACCCCCAACAGGTCATCCAGAAGGTCAATTACAGGGTAAGACATCTACAGTCATTGACTGTGTCTACTGTATGGATTCATACATGGATTCTGATATGGGGACAATACTTGAAGACACAGATGACTATAGGAAATGGTGATTTCTATTTTCAGACCAACAGACGTGGGGATTGTGTCTCGTGGATTGTTGTTGAATCTGACAACCTGTATGTTTGAGGAAAATGTATTAACTTATTTGATGTCACAACACCAAATGCCAGTCTTCAGCCCCCCCCACCATCCCCTCAACACCAAGTCATCTTCCTCTCATGTGTCCTCTCTCCCCTGATCCCACCCTCACATTGTCAGCTGGATGGTTCAGAGCAAGCCTACGGCTTAGGCCTCTTTGATTACATTGTTGGTAACATTGATGGACGGACGGACAGAAGCCAGTATGCATAGCAACAGACTGCCCCTACCACCAGAGATGACGGGTGAGGGATAGCGGGTGAGGGATAGCGGGTGAGGGAGATCCAGCGCAGGTAACTGCATGGTGAGAGAGCATATCACTTTAGGTTCTGATAACCTCCAGATAACCACCTCACAACGTTGGAACAACTGTCCACCAAGTCTGTGTCTTGCTGTGGTTTATCAGTGGTTAGCCTCAGGTTGCCCAGTGTGTTTCAAGGAGTCCATATGGGGTTCTAGGAAATGCCATAGGTGTTGGTACGCTAAGAGCAGCAGGGCCCTTTGTTGTACTCCCTTGCACAAATGCATGCCTTGTGTGAGGCAGCCATTTTAATTGGATTGTGGTGGTCACTGACATATTTACCGATGTCGGAGTGAATTTACATTCGCAGTGCAAGGCGTCAAATTCCTTTGTTATCGTACACGGTTGTTGCTTGCTTTATGTGTTTGACTCTTTACACACACAGCCCCTAATGGTGTGTGTGCTTGATTTGCTATGACGTCATGTCCCCTCTTTCTTTTACGGTATCTATTCCAGGCGGATGACAACCCACTGTCAGAGCAGAGCGTGACTCAGGTGAGGTCATACACACACACGCACCCACACGCCAAGCAATGTCACCCTGCAGGTATAGTACGACAATCTTTTCTGTCGATAGAACTTTAGCCATTTAATTTCCGCTCACACCTGATGACATAACCTTCTGTTCTACTGTCATATACAGTATATTAAATTGCATATAAACTATAACATGATTCTTATCAGGGTTGGGGTCAGTTCCGTTTTGAATTCTAGTCAATTCAGGAGGTACACATTGTCATTCCAATTATCTTCAATGCTTTGAAATGGAATTGGGTTTACTTTCTGAATTGACTGGAATTTCAATGGAATTGAGCCCGACCCTGATTATAATCTTTCCAGTTACCCATTTTCATCATTTCTACACTACATGCTCTGTAGAATAAAGCCACAGTACACAATATATGGATAATTGTCTCCCAGTGTTGTTAAATTTTAAAATGATCAAATATTACTACTCATAATACCTGGTTGATTTAAATGAACTGGTCCAGTGTTGACATGCCGTCAATACTACAATAGGATTTCCATTTGACTGAAGTCACTGCATTCAGTCATAGGTTCATCCATTTGACTCGTGTATTCTTTATGTGTGCCAAACACACTGCATTCACACAGAATGCTTTCAATATCATTTAGGAGAATTGCCAGCTTTGCCAGCATGTACTAACCTGCATCTGAATTTGATGCCATGCTCACACCTGCATAGTCAATGATGGAATCGCTCCCATTGCATGATCAGCATGGCTGCCTAATTGCTCTTACCGTCATGCAATGTTCTGCCTGTTACTTCCTCTTTCCTTCTTCTCCTAACCCTTTGGTTTAACCCTCACAGCACATTACGGACAAATTGGCTATGACCTCCAATGTAAGTCCTCTCACTCCTCACCCTCCGACGCGGGACATTTTGAGTCTCCTGGGGCTTGTTCAGAAGACCAGAATGTTGCAGATATAATAATATATATATTTTTTAAATGTAACCTTTTATTTGACTAGGCATGTCAGGTAAGAACAAATTCTTATTTACAATGACGGCCTAGGAACAGTGGATTAACTGCCTCGTTCAGGGGCAGAATGACAGATTTTTACCTTGTCAGCTCGGGGATTCGATCTTAGCAACCTTTTAGTTGCTGGCCCAACGCTCTAACCACGGCTACCTGCCACCACTGAGGGATTGATAGATATGAAGTATATAGAATGGACATGACTGTTCTATACTGGTCATCTCTGTGTGACTTTCAGACTGCCCAGTACTCCTGAATCAGACCCTGCTTGCAAGGAAGGGTTCATATCCAAAGCTATTAATGAACTATTTGCCTTGTGGCATTTTCTCTCCCAAGTTGGAACCAAACTTCAAACAACAATACCTTGAAAAGCCTCTAAGAGACATGGAATTGTCATGGTGCCTATATTAAAATAAAAAAAACTAGACCTAGACAATAAACCCAAAACACTGAACTGAAACTACTAGATGTAGACACTTCTGTAGCTCAGTTGGTGGAGCATGGCGCTTGTAACGCCAGGGTAGTGGGTTCGATTCCCGGGATCACCCATACTTAGAATGTATGCACACATGACTGTAAGTCGCTTTGGATAAAAGCGTCTGCTAAATGGCATTTATTATTATTATTATTATTATATAGACACTACACACTAGACACAAGTTCATCCTTTTACCTGGGTTCCTTGCGCCCCCTGGTGTATAGTTTTACGCTATGCGTCTCTGTTTCGACAGCCCCCCCAAAAAAATGTTGTTTTTCTTGTGGAATTTCATTTTAGCAGGGAGAGTGACGATTATATATCAGAGGCACACTTGCATCAGGTCGTTACCAATATTGAATAGAATTGAATTGTGTTTCTAAGCTAGATAAAAATTACTTTTAAGTCTGCTCAGAGAAGCCGACTCACTTTGTTTTGTGTCTACTACACAAAATACACTTGATGTTACACTTACGAAGCTTATGGGGCTCATGTTTCATGTAAAATATGAACGTTTGAGGAGTTCCATTCAAATTCACATGCATACAATAGTGACACCTACTGGTTGACTTGTGTCACAATTAACAATAAATATAACACTACTACAGTATACTATAATAGGCTACTATTATTGATCTGCGATAATGTCGTTTCTCCACACTCAATCTGAAAAGGTGTTTTCTGTTTTTTTTTCTCCAGATAATGCAGTCTGCCAAAGAACAAATAAAGTGGTCAATACTCAAATGATCTACACTGCCTGTCCAAAGGTCAAATGTTTTACAGTAATGGACAGTACAAATATATGTGTAAATATTAAGGGGTGTATTTAGCGTTTTATGCTTAAATAGGCTATATTTATAGTAATTAGTGGCAAATACAGCGTTTTTCCTATGAAGGCAAGATGATATTTGTAATTATTATTTTGGAAATAATCTGTTTTAATTTATTTGATTTGCAAAAAAATCTGAAGAATTATGCTAGATTATAGCATATGATTTTGTTAATATCCCTTAACCCACACAAAATGCTCTGTAAAGAACGTTTTAACCAAACCAAGAGAACTGAATTTTGTTTTAATGTGCTCAGGCCTACACAAGGGGAACTGTTGCTTAGGCTTCAATGATTATGAAGTTATGTGACAGAGAACTTTAAACATGACATTTTGATATACTACATTTTAATGCTTTGTAAGTTTAACAGAAAAAGGGCAATAGCCTGTGTAATGTTACAGTAGTTCAGGTTCTGGTTGAAAGTCAGGTTACCCCATGTTCATTATAGAATGATTGCGTGTTCATAATAAAACGAAGTTGGCATAAGTAGGTAGGCATATGTTTTAATTCTGAAGCACTGAGAACACCTTTAAGACCATAAGAATAAAATATATTTTGTTACTAGCCTGTGATGGACAAATAAACTATTTGAATATTTCCTAATTTTAACGCCAAATAGGAAGATAGGCTAATAATTGTTAGTTTTGTTGATTTATATTGCCGTCTGTTTTCTAATTTTGTCAAGCTAATAATTAAAATATTTTTTGTATTTTGTGTTGTCAAAATGTCTCTTGTTCCATATTTATCATATCTAATTTGACACAATTTCTTTCTTGTTTCCTCGAAAAGGCTTCCTGTGCGTAGTGAAGGCTGTAGCCCAGTGTCTTTTGAAATGAAATCTTACTTGTTAATATTCATGAGACATGGGATGTGTCTGTTTTAATTGGACGTCAGGGTCTGACGTCAAAATCCCCGCCTTCATATCAAGAGCCAATGAAGTGTTTCAGATGTTAAATATAAAAATGTGATTGGATGTCTGGCGCAGGGTGGAGCTTTCTGTGTTCCATATAATTCTGTGCTAAATATCGTTTTAATTGTTCAATGTAGGCTGTAATTAGGCATATTTAGCACAGCCAATGAAGATGTGTCTGTGGTGAATATTATAGTACATGTAAAGACATTGAATAGCAAGCAAAGCTGCTTGTAGGCCTATTTTAGATTACATTGCGATGCTTTAGATTTAAGAATTTGTAGAACTGGTTCGCTATTATATAATTGGAAAACATTTATTATAGGTTTTAAGAATTATTTCGATTCTGAAATGATAATGTTTAACGAATTTCATGGCAAGAGGGCATATAGGTCTTTTAAAATTAACAATTGGTACAAATGTACAAGGCGCACCTGCAACTTTCATATAAGAGTGGAGGAAAAGGAAACGGATTACATTATATTTATTTAGCCTACACATCTAAAAATCGAATTAACTCTCTAAATCTTTAGTTTACGATGTTATATGCAATTTTACTGCCATTCGTGTTTAGCCTATTTTCATTTGAAAATAATATGCACAATTGCATTATAAATAAATAAAAATTGTATTAAGAGCGTCTGCTAAATGACGTAAATGTATTATAGGCTACATACGCTTCAAAACGCTTGTCATTCTGGCGTTTTCAAATGTATCTATATGAATATAAATGCAACATGTTCAATTCACTGGGTCTGTACGCTATAAATTGTGTTAGGCTACAGTGGTCCATTCATTCGTTTTAACGACACCAAAAACGAATGAATCTTTATTGAACGAACGAAATTGCCAGCTCATAATTATAATCGGCTTGATGATAAGACCTGTCTGCGTACACTGCCCACCAAGGATTAGTTTCCCCAACCTTGGCATTGCTGCCATCTAGTGGCGTATCACCGCCTTGCAGCATTTCATGTGGAGTAATTCCCTCTCTCCCCACCGAAAAGTCACTGATAGGGATATCATTCACATAATATTGGGATTGACAAACTACCATGACATTCAATCTCATAACCCAGCCCAATCAAATAGTTGGGAATATTACCAGAATATCTCAATCTCATCATGGATCGCCTAGTACTAGTGCCTTGTAGTAATGTAGGCCTATACTTAAATAGCCTATCACGTTTTGTACATTACCATTAGGCTTATTACAAGTTCCATAATCACAGGCTAATAATAATTGAAAAACCATATAGGCCTAGGTTATTTCAGAACCTTTTATAATCCAATACTAGGTTTATTGTAATCTGTATTTATCTACAACGATTGAAACGTCATTTTTATAGCGTAGTTCACTTTCCCTCTGTGCCTTAGCCAAAGCTTTTATTTCAAATCAAATGTTATTTGTCACATGCTTCGTAAACAACAGGTGTAGACTAACAGTGAAGTGCTTACCTACAAGTCCTTTTGCAAAACAATTTAAGATAAAGATTAGAAAATAAAACACAAATATTGACACGGGGAATAAATACACAGTGAGTAACAAATCATTTTAAAGTGTCCAAATCACATGGCATATACAGGGAGTACCAGTACAGAACCGATGTGTAGGGGTACCAGGTAATTGAGGTAACTATGTACATATAGGTAGGAGTGAAGTGACTCGGCAATAGGACAGATAATAGACAGCACCAGCAGCGTGTGTGTATCGTCAGTATGCATGTGTGCGTATGTTGTGTGTGTGTTGTGGTGTCAGTGTAACTATGTGTGGGTAGAGTCCCATGTGTGTGTCGTCAGTATGCATGTGTGCGTATGTTGTGTGTGTGTTGGGGTGTCAGTGTAACTATGTGTGGGCAGAGTCCCGTGTGTGTGTCGTCAGTATGCATGTGTGTGTGTTGGGGTGTCAGTGTAACTATGTGTGGGCAGAGTCCCGTGTGTGTGTCGTCAGTATGCATGTGTGTGTGTTGGGGTGTCAGTGTAACTATGTGTGGGCAGAGTCCCGTGTGTGTGTCGTCAGTATGCATGTGTGTGTGTTGGGGTGTCAGTGTAACTATGTGTGGGCAGAGTCCCGTGTGTGTGTCGTCAGTATGCATGTGTGTGTGTTGGGGTGTCAGTGTAACTATGTGTGGGCAGAGTCCCGTGTGTGTGTCGTCAGTATGCATGTGTGTGTGTTGGGGTGTCAGTGTAACTATGTGTGGGCAGAGTCCCGTGTGTGTGTCGTCAGTATGCATGTGTGTGTGTTGGGGTGTCAGTGTAACTATGTGTGGGCAGAGTCCCGTGTGTGTGCGTAGAGTCAGTCCAAGAGAGTTGGTGCAACAAAAGGGACAATGCAGGTAGTCCGGTTGGCCATTTGATGAGCTATTTAGCATTTTGTTTAGTAGTCTTATGTCTTGGAGGTAGAAGCTGTTCAGGGTCCTGTTGGTTCCAGACTCGGTGCACTGGTATTGCTTGCTGTGCGGTAGCAGAGAGAACAGTCTATGGCTTGGATGGCTGGAGTCTTTGACCGCCTGGTATAGAGGCCCTGGATGGCAGGGAGCTCGGCCACAGTGATGTGCTAAGCCGTACTCGCCAGCCTTTGCAGAGCCTTGCGGTCGGGTGCTTTGCAGTAGCCGTACCAAGCGGCGATGCAGCCAGCCAAGACTCTTAACGGTGCAGCTGTAAAACATTTTGAGGATCTAAGGGCCCACGCCAAATCTT
The DNA here is from genome assembly GCF_021184085.1 of Oncorhynchus gorbuscha. Lineage (NCBI taxonomy): Eukaryota > Metazoa > Chordata > Actinopteri > Salmoniformes > Salmonidae > Oncorhynchus > Oncorhynchus gorbuscha. The sequence goes on along the minus strand of NC_060198.1, from coordinate 24,236,541 downwards.
TTCAGAGTGGGGAGAGGAGATACTGTCGTGCCTTCTTCAAGACTGCGTGGGTGTGTGTGCACCACGTTAATTCCTCAGTGATGTGGACGCCAAGGACCTTGAAGCTCTGCCTCATCGCGGTTGGTGATCAGTCCTACCACCGTCGTGTCGTCAGCAAACTGGCTGAACAGGGAGTACAGGAGGGGAGTACAGGAGGGGACTAAGCAGCGCACACCCCCGAGGGGCCCCATGTTGAAGGTCAGCGTGGCGGATGTTGTTGCCTGCCCTCACCATCTGGGGGCGGCCCATAAGGAAGTGAACAATGTTCAGTCCCAGAGTCCTGAGCTTGGTGATGAGCTTGGAGGGAACTAACCTGCCTAAATGACTATCGACCCGTAGCACTCGCATCTATAGCCATGAAATGCTGTGAAAAGCTGGTCACCTGTGGATCTGTTGAGGTGGTATGCGATTTTGTAGTGGGTCCAGGGTGATGTAAGCAGTGACAAGCCTTCATAGCAATTAATGGCTATAGATGTGAGTGTAACTGGGCGGTAGTCATTTAGGCAGTTTAGCTTGGCATTCTTGGGCACAGGGACTATGGTGGTCTGCTTGAAACAAGTTGGTATTACAGACCGGGTCAGGGATAGACTGAAAATGTCAATGAAGACACTTTGCCAGCTGGTCAGCGCATGCTCTGAGTACGCGTCCTGGTATTCTGTCTAGCCTTGCTGGGAATCTTGCGGCTGCGTTTCCCTTTGTAATCCGTGATAGTTTGCAAGCCCTACCACATTCGTTGAGCGTCAGAGGTCGGCATAGCGGGATTCGATCTTAGTCCTGTATTGATGCTTTGCCTGTTTGATGGCTCGCTCAGGAGGTCATAGCTGGATTTCTTATAAGCGTCTGGAATAGTATCCCTCTCCGTGAAAGCGGCAGCTCTATCCTTTCGCTCAGTGTAGATGTTGCCTGTAATCCATAGCTTCTGGTTGGGGTATTTTCGTAAGGTCACTGTGGGGATGACGGCGTATATGCACTTATTAATGGAGCCTTTGACTGGTGTGGTAAACTCCTCGATGCTGTCAGATGAATCTCAGAATATATTCCAGTCTGTGGCATTTACATGTCATTAATCGGTTAATTACGTGGGATGATACATTTCCTGAGCGAAAGGGTCAGTCACAACATCCTCTCTTCTTAGCTGCACTCAGCACCAGCTATCGTCATCAACGCACCAGTTGACTGTGAGCGAGCGACGCATGTGTGCCACATCCTCAGGAAACTCGCAACATCCATTATGGCCTTTTAGAAGCGAGGCATGAGTGCTAATAGATATCAGATACATCTCCATCTGTCACGGCAAACTCAAAAGCAACCCAGCTGGCCTTTTTATGAGCATATTTTTTCTGTTGCCTACGAACATCTGTTTTCCAGAAGTTTTCTCAAATGTGTTCACGTCCCGCCACTGTCTGAACTGTATGGGGAAATGAAACGCACACAAACACGTGGTTCCATCATCTCATATCGGACGGAGGCAGAAGAGAATGCTGAAAGGTCAGCCGTAGTTCAAATTCACGAGGAGACGAAGAATAAAACTAGCATCTGTAGGCTAGCAAATGCCCCATAATTCAATTAAAACAGACACTTTAACACACGTCAGATATGAAATGTTTATTTTTATTTATAGCTTGATAGACCTATAGGCCTTGGCCTAGCAAATAGGCTTACCAAGTAAAATGATCAATTCATATTGGTTTCAGCCACAGAGCTAATCAGAGAAAAGTAAAATATGAAAATATATATATTTTATATATATATATACATACACATATACACACGTGGTTCAATTATATATATACGTGGTACTGTACATATATATAGAGTATATAAAATATATATACGTGGTATATATCATATATATACGTGGTACTGTACATATATATAGAGTATATAAAATGCCTTTCACACCACCCTTTCCCATAAATACCTAAAAAAAGACAACATCTTATTTAGGTTGTATGATCTTTTAGCAGCTTGAGTTCAGAGAAGTGGCCATATCATCAGTCAAAATGTGCCCTCAAACAGCTGCCAGTGACTGGTGAGAGGATGAATGAGGAGGGCTCTCTGGCAACAACCTCCCTAGCCCCCATCCCTGTGACGCCCACCGACACAGCCTAAGTGGGAGTGGGAGTTTGACAAGGTGCTTTCACACAGGGATAGCCTACAAATATGAGCGAGTGAGTTTGAAAGAAAAATAGAGAGAAATGGAATGAGAGAGAAAATACACAGGGTGGGAAATTGAGAGGGAGTGAGGGAGGAGAGCGGTGATAGGAGGGAGAGAGAGAGAGAGAGAGAGAGAGAGGGACTATGAACAATAGACACGCGCACACACACACACACACACACACACACACTGGCTCTGCAGCCCCATGGTCTGGCCTCCACCAAAGCAGGTGTGACACAGAGGTCTGAGGCTCTGAGCACAAGTGGGAAGAGCACACTTACACACATTCAGCCCCCCTTTGTGAGAGAGACAAGTCAAACAGGGTGAATTATGTTGCACAGCTCTGACAGAGTGACAGGGGATGATTTCTACAAGCCAGACAGAGGCAGTGCATTGGCCATGATGGGGCCATGGTGCTCTGGGTAATGGGAGGGGTTCAGGAGTAGAATGGGTATTTGGGGCTGAGATTGCTGAGACACGTGGACTGAGGTCGGGCCGTTGGGTCAGATTCTCCCCAAAAACGGGGTCATTGGATTATCTAGGGTGCACTTAGCTAAGACAACACTGGACAGTGTTACAGACAGACCTAGAATGTGCTTATGTCATTCCGTAAATCCTGCCCTTGTCCACTCTATCAATGTATTTTCAGACTGTTGTGTTGTGTAATGTTACTAACGTGTTATTAACGTTTTTGATGTTCTTAACGTAGGATACTTAAGTAGTTGGTATTGACGGAAATCTCATTCAGAAAGGACACCCACACACATAGGTGTGTACATCCTTTCTTTCAGCCTTTCTGTTCCTCAAAGATAGGCCTACATCCCAATACAAAAGTAATCGAGCTCGATCAACTCCGTGCCTGGTCTTCATCAATACGCCTAAAACATCAGCCTCAAGGTTTGTTCTGCTCAGTTTCATTTAGTTCCATACGATGATCCAGCTGGCTCCCAACTGTCTATGTGACAGATGCAGCCCAGGTCCAATATATATATATATATATATATATATATATATATATATATATATATATATATAGCCATGGAGCACAAAGGCTGACTCTTATTGGCTCGAATGTATTACCATATCTTTCGCTGATTGGTGTGTGACCTGACATTGACAAATTGGTCTCCAGCTGATTGGGTATCCCAGTGATGATGTAAAAGTGGGCTGAGCTGGATGGAGACAGGGAAGGGTGGGGTGGAATAGGGGGGTACACTGTCAATCATCAACTGTGATCAAAGGAAGACATGCTATTTTTTTGTTTGTTTCTCTTTAAATAAGACTGTGGGATGACTTATAGGTTGTATCGTGTTTTGCAGTCTAACATCATGTTATGTGTTGTCTATAACAGTATAAATCAAGAATACAAAATGAAAAGTGCTTTACTGATTAACTGGCCTATGAGAGCTTAAACCTCTTATGGAATAACAATTTATATAAGATTGTAACATGTTCATGAACTCCATTTTATTTTCTCGGCTATAGCTGTCAAATGCCTCTGCCTTATTGCTGTGAACTTTAATGTGAGTCCTTCTACCCTGTAGGTCTATTGATGACTGTCTGTGGAGTATAGACCATCATCATTTTGGAACTATAATTTGACTGGTAGTACGCCCTGTATCTATTATGTTTTTTAAGGACTGCATTTGTTTTTATTGAACAATCAATAACCCCCTTCCCAATTGAATTATCTTGCAAAGATTGAATTGGTTCAACACGAAAGTTTAATTTCATATTTTCACCTGCGCTATGGAAGCACAAGATGTCCTGCAATTAGCACACTTTAAACTCTCCAATATTTTTTTCCACTGTCCAACGCTTTAGCCTGTGAAATGTCATATTTCATGTAATCTTGAAATGTAATTATATTTCTATGAAGTTCCAGCTGGACATATAAAATTCATTATCACATCCACACGGGGTTGCGAACGACGCCATAAAGAATACGGACAGCCAACAGCCCGCACTCGAGGCCAGTCAGTCTCTGTGCCCGGCGCCCGGCCCCGTGGAAACAGGCGAGTCTGTTTCAACAGAACACCAGTCCTGTCTCCTGCATCTCGTCAAAAACCGAGTCAGGCTGCCAAACTCTCATCTCTCAATCAGCGACGGAGGACCACATGCTCCTTTGGGCCGTTTTGCACCCTAGCGTGCCACATGCTCCATTTCAAATAAACACGTAGCCCCGTTTGGCGTACCAAAGCCCACCATCTGCCCAAACAGAGCGCGCGGGATATAAATGATGGCCCATTCTTAAACAAATAAACCCACACACAATCTCAGACCGCGGACGCACAGTCTTCGTAAAATGGAGCCAAATTAGAAAAAAATAAAACGATTTATCGTCTTGAAAGGTAAACAAGCGACAGGTTTCTGAAAATATGAGGTGACCGGCGGGACTGAGAGGTTTCACAAAAAAAAAAAACATAATTAACAGGAAGTCAATCAAGCGAAAGTAAATTCGAGCCTTATGTTGGAAAATAAAGGCTGAAGTAGGCTAACCTAAACTACCTTGTTTTGAAAATGGGATTCTCAATGCCATATTAGGCCGAAGTTTGTAGGCTATTTTCCCAATATTGGACCTGGACACTCGGTCTCCAAAACACCACACGCTGTCACTAAAAGGCCCAGAGCGTCCAATAGGCCTCTATATTTAGGCTATGTCACCATAATTTGATGTGCTTCATTATATATATATATTTAAATAAAACATGAAACATAGCCTATAGCCTTGCTTTAGGGCTACACTTTACACATAAACTTTGAATTCAGTTTCAAATGAATTCAAATTATGTAATGTATATGGTAAGCTATCTGAAAAATAAACATGTAGGCATCAGTTTACATTTGATAGTCTATTGAAATTTTAAAAAGGCCTATATTTCCCCAAATCTGGACATTGCAATTATTTTGCCTACCAACGGTTTATGTTTACAATAGTTCACATCAAGGTCCATTTCATGCAAAATATTGAGGGGCCAATTACTGAGTTTTTATTCCTTCAATGCATACACTCTAACACACATGTTTGACAACGATGAAATATGTGTTTGGTACACGATCATTTGTTTGTTTATAACTAAGTAACCCCTAATCAATTAGTAAAATGTATTACACTTACATATTTAAAGGCTTGTTCATAATTATTTGATTTTGGGGAACAATAATTGTTTCTATTATCTCATAGAACACAAGAGCTGTTTTCCCTATACACCGAGTATACCAAACATTAAGAACACCTGATCTTCCATGACAGGCCACTCAATATTGAGATGTTCCTGATATTTGTATACTCAGTGTATAGACATGCTACATAAACATGATGGGCATGCAAGTGGTACTTCCTTTTTGCCAGTAGATGGCAGTAGAGTACAATGGTCTTTAGTAAAGCCAAGCACACTAAAATCACTCCTCAGTCTTTAAAAATATATATTTCATCAAGTAGGCCAGTTGAGAACAAGTTCTCATTTACAACTGCGACACTGCCAAGACAAAACAAAGCAGTGCGACAAAAACAACAACACAGAGTTACACATTAACAAACGTATAGTCAATAACACAATAGAAGAATCTGTGTACAGTGTGTGCAAATGTAGAAGAGTAAGGAGGTAAGGTGATAAATAGGCCATGGAGGTGAAATAATTACAATTTAGCATTACCACTGGAATGACAGATGTGCAGATGATTATGTGCAAGTAGAGAATAGAGATACTGGGGTGCAAATGAGCTAGAGGATAAGTAACAATATGGGGATGAGGTAGTTAGGTGTGCTATTTACAGGTACAGTGATCGGTAAGCTGTTCTAACAGCTGATGCTTAAAGTTAGAGCGGGAGATATAAGACTACAGCTTCAGTGATTTTTGCAATTCGTTCCAATCATTGGCAGCAAAGAACTGGAAGGAAAGGCGGCCAAAGGAAGTGTTGGCTTTGGGGTGACCAGTGAAATATACCTGCTGGAGCGCGTGCTACGGGTGGGTGTTGTTATGGTGACCAGTGAGCTGAGATAAAGCGGGGCTTTACCTAGCATAGACTTATAGGTGACCTAGAGCCAGTGGGTTTGGCGACGAATATGTAGCGAGGGCCAGCCAACGAGAGCATACAGGTCGCAGTGGTGGGTGCTATATGGGGCTTTAGTGACAAAACGGATGACACTGTGATAGACTACATCCAATTTGATGAGTAGAGTGTTGGAGGCTATTTTGTAAATGACATCGCCAAAGTCAAGGATCGGTAGGGTAGTCACTTTTACGAGGGTATGTTTGGCAGCATGAGTGAAGGAGGCTTTGTTGCGAAATAGGAAGCCGATTCTAGATTTAATTTTGGATTGGAGATGCTTGATGTGAGTCTGGAAGGAGAGTTTATAGTCTAACCAGACACCTAGGTATTTGTAGTTGTCCACATATTCTAAATCAGAACCTCCCAGAGCAGTGATACTAGTTGGACGGGAGGGTACGCATGGGCAGCAATCGGTTGAAGAGCATGCACTTAGTTTTACTTGCATTTAAAAGCAGTTGGAGGCTTTGGAAGGAGTGTTGTATGGCATCGAAACTTGTTTGGAGGTTTGTTAGCACAGTGTCCAAAAAAGGGCCAGATGTGTACAGAATGGTGTCGTCTGCGTAGAGGTGGATCAGAGAATCACCCGCAGCAAGAGAGACATCATTGATATATACAGAGAAAAGAGTCGGCCCGAGAACTGAACCCTGTGGCACCCGCATAGAGACTGCCAGAGGTACAGACAACAGGCCCTCAGATTTGACACAATGAACTCTATCTGAGAAGTAGTTGGCGAACCAGGTGAGGCAGTCATTTGAGAAGCCATGGCTATTGTGTCTGCTGAGAAGAATGCAGTGATTGACAGAGTCGAAAGCCTAGGCGATGAAGACGGCTGCACAGTACTGTCTTTTAACGATGGCGGTCATGATATCGTTTAAGAACTTGAGTATGGCTGAGGTGCACCCATGACCAGCTCGGAAAAACCAGATTGCATAGTGGATAAGGTACGGTGGGATTCGAAATGGTTGGTGATCTGTTTGTTAACTTGGCTTTCGAAGATTTTAGAAAGGCAGGGCAGGATGGATATACTGTAGGTCTATAACAGTTTGGGTCTAGAGTGTCTCCCCCTTTGAAGAGGGGGATGACAGACAGCAGCAGCGATACGAAAGAGAGGTTGAATAGGCTAGTAATAAGGGGTTGCAACAATTTCGGGCAGATCATTTTAGAAAGAGAGGGTCCAGATTGTTGAGCCCAGCTGATTTGTAGGGATACAGATTTTGCAGCTCTTTTAGGACATCAGCTGTCTGGATTTGGGTGAAGGAGAAGTGGGGGGGGGGGGCAAGTTGCTGCAAGGGGTGCTGAGATGTTGGCCGGGGTAGGGGTAGCCAGATGGAAATCATGGCCAGCCGTAGAAAAATGCTTCTTGAAATTGTCGATTATTGTAGTTTTATCGGTGGTGACAATGTTTCCTACCCTCAGTGCAGTGGGCAGCTGGCAGGAGGTGCTCTTATTCTCCATGGACTTTACAGTCTCTTGCCGGCACATCTCTCACTCAATCTGAATGTAAAATAAAACTGGTGATGTGTGTTACATACAAACGGCACTAAGAGGAACCAACGTGGGCTCATATCTTTATCATGAGATACAATGACGGTATCCACCTTGGCTGCGAATGCATCTTCAGAACGTTCAGTCCAAAAGTATGAACACAGACATAACAAACCTGTCTTCAATATCAAATGTGGTCACAGTAATTCCAGAAGAATCTTCCCAAAACAAAGACATTTGCTTCAAACCTGAGACAGTCTGAAGACAAAGGAGGATGAATAAAACATAAACAGCTACACAGTGTGGGAAACACGAGGTAAACAAACAAGGTAAACATACATGGTAGAGGTTTACAGAGCTATCGTATATTTATAAGTTCTTTCCAGTACGATTACAATCCATTGGTTTACAACGCATGTCCAGAGTTTTATCAAAATGTCATGGTGTGTTACGTAAACAAGCACTCTCTCACTAACCCCCCCATCCTATACTCCATGATGAAACTCAGTAGGAAGGCATACGTGGAATGCAGCGTTCTGAAAACGTTGCCATGACGTTACTTTGGGGTTTGACACCCACGGGTCGAGTCTGATCGGGTCAGATGGGGACCAAAGCTTATTCAAACTTTCAAACGCTGCCGCTGTCAAATGCTTTCAATGGCCATCACTTGCCTTCAACTGCAGTTATTTAGCTGGACCAAATAGTGGTGGTGACTGAGAAGTGAAGGCTTCTTGCTTGGCTGTGGCTGGCTATGATTGACAAAGCATGGCAGTTAGGGCGGTTGTGTGTGAGACTGATGTCGCCTCAGTACCCCATCACTGGTCAGATTTACAAAGGCCGACAGAGTCGACAAAGGCTTGTCAGAATGCTCACACAGGCGCAAACAACCACATTTTTCTGTCTTTGTCTCTGTCTATCTGTCTCTCGCTCTCTCTCCTTGCGAAATAGGGCGGAGAAATTGGTGGAGGGCTGTCTGAGTGTTGTGATGTCAGACGGTGGGTGTGACTATCAGACACACACGTAATTGGTGGCAGGCCTTGGCAAGAGAAAGAGAGAGAGGGGGGAGAGGGATGTTAGCGACGGAGAAAAAGGTTTGAGAGGGAAACCAAAAGTGATAGCGAGAGAGGTTTAACACAGCGCCCAGGTTCCACTGCGGGTAGCCGAGTGGTTAGAGGGTTGGACTAGTAACAGAAAGGTTGCAAGATTGAATCCCCGAGCTGACAGGGTAAAAATATCTGCCGTTCTGCCCATGAACAACGCAATTAACCCACTGTTCCTAGGCCGTCATTGAAAATAAGAATTTGTTAACTGACTTGCCTAGTTAAATAAAGGTTCAATTTAAAAAAAAATCAAAACACGCCTGCTGAATGAAGAAGTCGCCATTCAGAGGTGACAGTAGTTCAAGCTGTTACGTAACTTTGGAGATTGTTGCAGGGCCACATAGAGGCCCATGATGCACCCCTGGGAGTATAGTGAACTTAGAGTAAGTTTACTAACCACTGGTCTGGAGAAGCATATATATTTCGCATGACACTGTTATCAAATGCTTTATTAGTCCTGCAAATGGTAAAGACAATGGTCTCTGTAAGTGACACCACAGACACTGTGGCAATTACAGGACACACCACATTCAGACACGCAGAGATCCTTAGAAATTTGGACATACACAAAGCAGCCCCAAGGATGTTCATTCTCATGTACTGTGCTTGACATATAGCCTCTTCTTTATCAGACTGTGTAAAGGCAGAGTAAGATATATTTCTACGCATTCTGTGGACAACCGTACCAGATAGAGTTAACATCAAAGAGCATGTTTTGCTCAAGCCCGTAAACTACCTCGGCTTTGCACGGAGGGTGCGGTAACGCTCAGTGTAAAAAAAAAAAAATGGATGACACACTTTCAACTATGTGTGCTTTGTCTATTTCTGCTAACTGGTGAATCAGCTGACTCACCCTGGGTGGAACTGCTCTGTTCTTCTAGGAAATCAGACGCCATGAGTGGCTAGGATTTACCAGGAATCAGCCACCACAGACAGTAAAGGTCTCCCCACTCTGAGACTGACGAGTTCATCTGTTTTCTTTCTTGATGTCCCTTCTTCTAACTGACTATCTAAACTGTTCACTTAAATGTAAGACAAATATATACAAAAATAGAGCTTGATATGGTAGCATGAGGATTTGAAAATCACTTGAAGGACAACAGATAGAATTTAATACGAAATATTTCAATTGGCTCACATGCTGCACGAATGGGGGACGCCAATGCACTATAACGTCAACCTGTCACGCTCCGCGGATCACTTAATTAAGGCACATGAAGGGGGCGAGACCTGCCGTGACACTAAATCAATCCGCCATCCACGCTTCGTCCCGGGGCCTCTGGGGCTGTACTATGACACGCTAGGCAGCTCAGACGGGCGCCCGCCATGTTGCAGACTCCGCTGGCCTCCTCTCCTTCCCCTGTGCAAACTCCTACCTTTAAGGATCTGATAAATCCCGCCACCCCCGTAGGGTTTTGACACGGCGCGGTCTAGCGTGGCTGTTTATGGTCGAGGGGACAGCGGTCGGTGATTAAGGCTGATCCGAAAGGCTGGACGGGGATCAATGGATGAGGGTCGGAGTGACAGAGGAGCAGAGGACAGTCCGGTGTTTAATGGGCGTGGGGGAGCAGGGGACGGTCCGGTGTTTAATGGGCGTTGGGGGAGCAGGGGACGGTCCGGTGTTTAATGGGCGTTGGGGGAGCAGAGGACGGTCCGGTGTTTAATGGGCGTTGGGGGAGCAGAGGACGGTCCGGTGTTTAATGGGCGTTGGGGGAGCAAGGGGCGGTCCGGTGTTTAATGGGCATTGGGGGAGCAGGGGGCGTCCGGTGTTTAATGGGCGTTGGGGGAGCAGGAGCGGTCCGGTGTTTAATGGGTGTTGGGGGAGCAGGAGCGGTCCGGTGTTTAATGGGCGTTGGGAGAGAAGGGGGCGTCCGGTGTTTAATGAGCGTTGGGGGAGCAGGAGCGGTCCGGTGTTTAATGGGCATTGGGGGAGCAGGAGCGGTCCGGTGTTTAATGGGCGTTGGGAGAGAAGGGGGCGTCCGGTGTTTAATGAGCGTTGGGGGTGCAGGAGCGGTCCGGTGTTTAATGGGCGTTGGGGGAGCAGGAGCGGTCCGGTGTTTAATGGGCGTTGGGGGAGCAGGAGCGCTCCGGTGTTTAATGGGCGTTGGGGGAGCAGGGGACGGTCCGGTGTTTAATGGGCGTTGGGGGAGCAGGGGACGGTCTGGTGTTTAATGGGCGTTGGGGGAGCAGGGGACGGTCCGGTGTTTAATGGGCGTTAGGGGAGCAGGAAGCGGGGGTTCTAATTGAACTAATCGCGAAGCAGGCTCCTGTGATGATATTAGAATGGATCCAATGTGCAAGAAGCTACGAGGTATGAGGGATGAGAATCAATGAGCAGGACGGGATGGGACAGGAGGCCCTAGAATGCAGGTCGACACATTGAGAACTCTGAGGAGAACCATGGAGGAGAGCACAGGCAGGCAGTTACATGAAGGAGTGTGTGAGGCTGAGTGAGAGTCGAGGAGGAGCAAACTCCTGACATATGTCAGACGTGCTCATGGTAGTAAACGCCCGTCATGAAGCGACTGACTTGATTGTCACGGAGTAGCCCAAACTGTCAAGTGAATCTATTGGCATCGGTGCATACTATGTAGCCTATGCTGATGTCAGTGGAAGATTTGATTGAAAGCTCGACTTACTGGCACATCTCAAGTCAATGGACCTCCGAGAGTGTGTGCCTGAGTCTAAGTGCAAGCAGGCGTTAGTATCAGTGTCTGAGGCCATACTGGCGGAGGGCTGAGAGAGATTTATGATCAAAATGATGCAAATTGCACCCAGCAGTTTGAGGCTGGCGCTGTCTCTAGTCTTCCCTCACCCCCATGTCAGCTCTCCACTTATGAAACCATTACGCGTTGTAAAGGATCCAACCTAAATTGGTTGGAACGCTTGTTTATGTCATACAGGAATAAAAATACACCTCTACGACTGACACAGGTCACGCATCCCACCGCGGGTCTTTCTTCTCTCTCAACGCAGAGTCGTGTTTCTGCTAATCAGGACCCCGCGTGCGCTTGCAATAAATCTCCGGATCTTGACGGGCCTGGCAAATAAAGCAAACAGCCCCCATGGTTCTTTCGTGATGTTTGATTTCCATCCGCCCACTGGAAAGTAGGCCCAGCTATCTATCACCCGCTGGATCTGCCTGCCTCTCAATCTCTCGGCACTCACCAAAAACGAGACCCAGCCTGATTGGGCTTAATGTCAAACACATGGCCCTGGTTGGCCGGCACAACTTTCCCACCAGAGCTCCAGAAGAGGCGCCCTCTCTGATCAAGAGAGGAACCAACCAAAAGCCAAGTGTCGTAGACCACCGCTTTGGCAAGCGGTAAACAAAACAATCTTTTTTTCTCAGGGATTTTGACGTGTGGTTTGGTTCGGGCCTAGGGAATGTTTTTGCCTTTTCGTTTTCGTTAGCTATGGTGGTGGGTTGGATTCCGATGAATAGGAAAATAATTTATGTTTGGATGGATGGTGTTTGAAGGAATTGGTGTGTGTGTCTATTGTCTATAGTCCTGACTAAAGGATCTTGATTGAACCTACCAGCACCCCCCCCCCTCTCTCTCTCTCTCTCTCTCTCTCTCTCTCTCTCTCTCTCTCTCTCTCTCTCTTTCATTCATTCACAGTGAGGAAGGCCTTTTGTGGGCAGTAGAAGCCTTTTAACCTGGAAGTGTTCTGATTGGACCAGGGGACCTCTAAAGCCGCTCTGCCCCATCCGTCAGTGTCACACCACTATTAGTGCTATTATCATCAAAGTCACACTGTGAATTATAGCACATGCAAAAAGCCCGCTGTCCGGATTCTGCAGTGACCTGCGCCAAATGATATAACAGGGGTGAAACTCCCATTGGTGACTTCACTGAGGGGAGAGGAAAAAAAGATGGCTGACACAGAGACTAAGATGGCTGACACAGAGACTAAGATGGCAGACACAGAGACTAAGATGGCTGACACAGAGACTAAGATAGCTGACACAGAGACTAAGATGGCTGACACAGAGACTAAGATGGCTGACAGAGACTAAGTTGGCTGACAGAGACTAAGTTGGCTGACACAGAGACTAAGATGGCTGACACACAGAGACTAAGATGGCTGACAACAGAGACTAAGATGGCTGACATAGAGGCTAATATGGCTGACATAGAGGCTAAGATGGCTGACACAGAGACTAAGATGGCTGACACAGAGACTAAGATGGCTGACACAGAGACTAAGATGGCTGACATAGAGTCTAATATGGCTGACATAGAGGCTAAGATGGCTGACATATAACATGACAGGCTGGCTGACAGGGTTTTGGCAGGGTGAATGGCATCTAGACAACTAAAGCACCCAAAACTATACTGCTAGTCAGACACCTGAAGACAAAATGGCTAACTTCTCTATGACATTTGTAGTCATGTACTGTATCTGGGACGTTTGGGGTCAATCCAGTCTCAGTATCAATCAATTCAGCAGATTAATTTAAATTCTCTTCAGATTTATACCAAGGCCATACATTGCCATATAGTATTTTTAGATGACCGTGCTCACAACTATCACAATAGTGCACATTGGCCAACCAAACCACATCCCTATATTTTCAACCAAACTACCTCCATACATTTCCAACCAAACCACATCCCTACACTTTCAAACAAACTACCTCCATACATTTACAACCAAACCACCTCTATTACAATTACATCCAAACCACATCCCTACATTTTCAAACCAATCTACCGCCATATATTTTCAAACAGCATTAGTCCCATTGGAGAAATAGAAAGCGTTAATCTCCATACGTTTTCTCATGCCTGAGGCCTTTCCCTCTACTCGTATCTCAGGAAGAAACGCTCACTGTTCACAAGCCTGGCCATGCCTGTGTCAGTCTTAGTTATGGCCAGGGCATGCTTCTCCCAGTAAACATTATCATCCCCTCAATCATCAGCCGCCGCATATTCACGAGGGGCGAACAAAACGGTGTCAGCGGAGGGAGGGGGGGGGGGGGGTCTGATCTGAGAGACAGAGCGTGGAACATTCTCTGAACATTGACTTTCAACCTGTCCATCAACGCTAGGCCTGTGGACTTGAAGCACAGCAGGTTAGCCACAAACTCACTCATGCTACACTCAGAGAAGCACAGGCAGCCAGGCACACACACAGACATAGACTACGATCACAGACACATATGCCCAGCAGAATGAAACAAATAGACTCATATTTCTTTGATTCACAATCATACACGAGATATAAATAAAAGAAAGAGAGTAGTAAATGATTAGATACATCGATGTTGGATTGTGTTATGTCTATAAGCATCAATTCTTGCATTCATGTGTAATGTACAGTGCATTTTCCCACATTTTTGTTTATGTTGCAGCCTGATTCTAAAATGTCTTAAATGAAAAAATGTCCTCTTCAATCTACACACAATACACCATAATGACAATGCAAAAACAGGTTTTTAGAAATTTTAGCAAATGCATTACATATAAAAAACAGTAACACCTAATTTACATAAATATTTGCCATGAGACTCGATATTGAGCTCAGGTGAATCCTGTTTCCCTTAATAACCGTCCTTGAGATGTATCTACAACTTGATTGGAGTCCACCTGTGGTAAACTCAATTGATTGGAGGTCATTTGGAAAGGCAAACACTTGTCTGTATAAGGTCCCACAGTTGACAGTGCATGTCAGAGCAAAAACCAAGCCACGAGGTCGAAGGAATTGGCCCTATAGCTCTGAGACAGGAGGATGTCGAGGCACAGATCTGGGGAATGATATTAACAAATGTCTGCAGAATTGAAGGTCCCTCTATCATTCTTAAATGGAAGAAGTTTGGACCAACCAAGACTCTTCCTAGAACTGGCCACCCGGCCAAACTGAGCAATCGGGGGAGAAGGGCCTTGGTCAAGGAGGTGAGCAAGAACCCAATTGTCACTCTCACAGAGCTCCCTCTGTGGCGATGGGAGAACCTTCCAGAAGGACTCTGCAGCCCTCCACCAATCAGGCATTTATGGTAAAGTGGCTAGATGGAAGCCACTCCTCAGTTTAATTTTTAATTTTACCTTTAGTTAACCAGGCAAGTCAGTTAAGAACACATTCTTATTTTCAATGACGGCCTGGGAACAGTGGGTTAACTGCCTGTTCAGGGGCAGAACGACAGATTTGTACCTTGTCAGCTCGGGGGGTTTGAACTCGCAACCTTCCAGTTACTAGTCCAACGCTCTAACCACTAGGCTACGCTAGGCACATAACAGCCTGCTTGGAGTTTGCCAAAAGGCACCTAAAGGACTCTCAGACCATGAGAACCAAGATTCTCTAGTCTAATGAAACCAAGATTGAACTCTTTGGCCTAAATGCCAAGCGTCAAGTCTGGAAGAAACCTGTCACCATCCCTACGGTGAAGCATGGTGGTAGCAGCATCATGCTGTGGGAATGTTTTTCAGAGGCAGGGACTGGGAGACTAGTCAGGATTGAGGGAAAGATGAACGGAGCGAAGTATGGCGAGATCCTTGATGAAAACCTGCTCCAGAGCGTCCAGGACCTCAGACTGGGGCGAAGGTTCACCTTCCAACAGGACAACGACCCTTAGCACACAGCCAAGACAATGCAGGAGTGGCTTTGGGGCAAGTCTCTGAATGTCCTTGAGTGGCCCAGCCAGAGCCCGGTCTTCAACCCGATCGAGCATCTCTGGAGAGACCTGAAAATAGCTGTGCAGCGACGCTCCCCATCGAACCTGACAGAGCTTGAGAGGATCTTCAGAGAAGAATGGGAGAAACTCCCCAAATACAGGTGTGCCAAGCTTGTAGCGCCATACATAAGAAGACTTGAGGCAGTTATCGTTGCCAAAGGTGCTTCTTCAAAGTACTGAGTAAAGGGACTGAATACCTATGTAAATGTGATATTTCAGTTTTTTATTTTTGATACATTTTCAAATAAAATTTAAAGCCAGTTTTTGCTTTGTCATTATGGGGTATTGTATGTAGATTGATGAGGGAAAAACAATTGAATCAATTTTAGAATAAGGTTGTAACTTAATAAAATGTGGAAAAAGTCAAGGGGTCTGAATACTTTCCGAATGCACTGTATGTGTGCTTGTGTGTGTGTGTGTGTGTGTGTGTGTGAGTGTCTAGGCCTCAACAGTGGTCACTGATACCATGTGAATATGTGTTTGTATATGTGTGTGTGTGTGTTTTGTATAGACGTGCTTGTGTGTGTCTATCTCGGCCACCACCGGCTCTGTTCATCAGCACAAAAATAATTTACAGCCCTCCAGGGCTGCTGGGGTAAGGAGTCAAAGTTCAACCCTGACGCCCCCGTCTGGTCAATCAAAACCCACTCAATGCCAAAGTCCAGCCTCTCTCTTTATGGCCCCATTCATTCTATCAATCTGTAACGTGGGCCAGGCCGGGGAGGGAGGGAAAAAGTCCTGCTTCTGTTGGATGGAGCCTTCGTTTTTCAATTATCTCTAGGGGCATGGGGCCACAGTTTCAATTTCACTCCGGAGGAGAGGTTCAATGTGTAACCTTATTGCCGCCTGATAAACATGACTTTTTCCTTTGAACCCCTACTTTGGCCCCTCTAATATCGCTGTAATCTGTGTTTGGCTCTTCAGCTGTCAATAGGGACACCCCTGAGTGGGGCAGTCAGGGCCCTGAGCAGGGGCCAGTCACCTGGCTTGGTGGAGATAGGCTTCTAAAAATAAGTGTGATTGCATGGGAAGAAGGGAGGTGAAGCAAACAAGCAATAACTGTGGTTGGGTTGGTGTTTTGTGTTTTGTGCTCTCTCTCTCTCTCTCTCTCTCTCTCTCTCTCTCTCTCTCTCTCTCTCTCTCTCTCTCTCTCTCTCTCTCTCTCTCTCTCTCTCTCTCTCTCTCTCTCTCTCTCTCTCTCTCTCTCTCTCTCTCATCAAAGACAGGAGGCAAAGTATAGATTCGATGGCTTGTTGGTGCTCTGCAGACAAATCTTTCTCAGAGAGAACAGTAGATGTCGATGTGTTATCAATATTCCTGCTTTTCCTGTGTCAGACCCACTTAAGTGTGAAACATATGCAGTGGGTGGATCAATATGTTATTCCCAGGGGGAGCTGCTCTGTGCTATGTGAGACACAATTACTATATGGGAAAGGGACTGTTACATTTATGTAAATCCTTTATGTCTAGCTAGAGTCAAAATATACACTTCTTGGATATACTTATTCAATATTCATGTCATAGTTCAATGCCACACTTTATATAAATCCTGGCATTTTAGGTCACAATGAGATTACGTTCTACAAACATTTTATTAGAAGGACACAAAGGGAACTATCAGGATATCAGGAATGAACTGGGCATGAATGAAAAGGCTATTGATTCATATTGCACATCAGGCGACAAGTTGTGGGTCATATTGTTTACTTCAGTGGTTATTAGGAGTCACTACACACTGGGCACAAACATCATTTCAACGTCTAGTTTTGGATGTACATTCAGTTGGCTTGTCAACTAACGTGAATTCAACGTGAAATAAAATTTAAAAAATGTCACCAAGTCATTGGATTTAGGTTAAATGTTGGGTGAAAAAAAGACACAATACTTTAACGTTGATGACATTCTGCAAATCCAGTCCGTTTTCCACATTGATTCAACATCATCACGTTGAATTTCTTTATTGAAATTACATGGAAACAATGTTGATTCAACCCGTTTTTGCCCAGTGTCTAGAAAACACCAAGAACACATTGGCACCATGATACGATCTTGATAAACCACACAACATGCATCTGGTCACAAGTTACAACCCAGGAATTGGCTACACATCACGAATTAGGGAACTCTGATGCAGAGTATTGTGGTGCCGTTGTGTTTTGTTTGTTAAGAAGAGGAACCACTGATAGTGATCTGTTTCCAATTCAACAAATGTGGTAAAAATTGGGGATGAAGTTAGATCTATATACAGTACTAGTCAAAAGTTGGGACCCACCTACTCATTCAAGGGTTTTTCTTTATTTTTACTATTTTCTAAATTGTAGAATAATAGTGAAGACATCAAACTATGAAACAACACATGGAATCATGTACAGTTGAAGTCGGAAGTTTACATACACCTTAGCCAAATACATTTAAACTCAATTCCTGACATTTAATCCTAGTATAAATTCCCTGTTATAGACCAGTTAGGATCACCACTTTATTTTAAGAATGTGAAATGTTAGAATAACAGTAGAGAGAACTATTTATTTGTGCTTTTATTTATTTCATCACATTCCCAGTGGGTCAGAAATGTACATACACCCAATTAGGATTTGGTAGCACTGCCTTTAAATTGTTTAACTTGGGTCAAACATTTCGGGTAGCCTTCCACAAGCTTCCCACAATAAGTTGGGTGAATTATGTCCCATTCCTCCTGACAGAACTGGTGTAAATGAGTCAGGTTTGTAGGCCTCTTTGCTCGCACACACGTTTTCAGTTCTGCCCACAAATTTTCTACAGGATTGAGGTCAGGGCTTTGTGATGGCCATTCCAATACCTTGACTTTGTTGTCCTTAAGACATTTGGAAGACCCATTTGCGACCAAGCTTTAACTTCCTGTCTGATGTCTTGAGATGTTGCTTCAATATATCCACGTAATTTTCCTGCCTCATGATGCCAGCTAGTTTGTGAAGTTCACCAGTCCCTCCTGCAGCAAAGCACCCCCACAACATGATGTTGCCACCCCTGTGCTTCACAGTTGGGATGGTGTTCTTTGGCTTGCAAGCCTCCCCCTTTTTCCTCCAAACATAGTGATGGTCATTATGGCCAAACAGTTATATTTTTGTTTCATCAGACCAGAGGACATTTCTCCAAAAAGTATGATCTTTGTCCCTATGTGCAGTTGCAAACCATAGTCTGTTTTTTTATGGTGGTTTTGGAGCCGTAGCTTCTTCCTTGCTGAGTGGCTTTTCAGGTTATGTCGATATAGGACTCGTTTTACTGTGGATATAGGTACTTTTGTACCTGTTTCCTCCAGCATCTTCACAAGGTCCTTTGCTGTTGTTCTGGTATTGATTTGCACTTTTCGCACCAAAGTATGTTAATCTCTAGGAGACAGAACGCGTCTCCTTCCTGAGTGGTATGACAACTGCGAGATCCCATGGTGTTTATACCTCCGTACTACTGTTTGTACAGATGAACGTGCTACCTTCAGGTGTTTGGAAATTGCTCCCAATGATGAACCAGACATGTGGAGGTCTATGATTTTATTTCTGAGGTCTTGCCTGATTTCTTTTAATTTTCCCATGTCAAACAAAGAGGCACTGAGTTTGAAGGTAGGCCTTGAAATACATCCACAGGTACACCTCCAATTGCCTAAAATTATGTAAATTAGCATATCAGAAGCTTCTAAAGCCATGACATAATTTTCTGGAATTTTCCAAGCTGTTTAAAGGCACAGTCAACGTAGTGTGTTTAAACTTCTGACCCACTGGAATTGTGACACAGTGAATTATAAGTGAAATAATATGTCTGTAAACAATTGTTGGAAAAATTACTTGTGTCATGCACAAAGTAGATGTCCTAACCAACTTGCCAAAACTATAGTTTGTTAACAAGAAATTTGTTGAGTGGTTGAAAACGAGTTTTAATGACTCCAACCTAAGTGTATGTAAGCTTCTGACTTCAACTGTAGTAACCAAAAAAGTCTTAAACAAATCCAAATATAGTTTATATTTTAGATTCTTCAAGGAAGCCACCTTTTGCCTTGATGACAGCTTTGCACACTCTTGGCATTCTCTCAAACAGCTTCATGAGGAATGCTTTTCCAACAGTCTTGAAGGAGTTTCCACATATGCTGAGCATTTGTTGGCTGCTTTTCCTTCACTCTGTGGTCCAATTCATCCCAAACCATCTCAATTGGGTTGAGGTTGGGTGATTGTGGAGGCCAGGTAATCTGAGGCAGCACCCCATCACTCTCCTTCTTGGTCAAATAGCCAACATACAGCCTGGATGTGTGTTTTGGGTCATTGTTCTGTTGAAAAACAAATGATTGTCCCACTAAGCGCAAACCAAATGGGATGGTGTATCACTGCAGAATGCTGTGGTAGCCATGCTGGTTAAGTGTGCCTTGAATTCTAAATAAATCAATGACAGTGTCATCAGCAAAGCACCACCACACCTCCTCCTCCATGCTTCATGGTGCGAACTACACATGCAGAGATCATCTGGTCACCTACTCTGCATCTCACAAAGACAACGCGGTTGGATCCACAAATTTCACAGGACAGATTTCCACCAGTCTAATATCCATTGCTCATGTTTCTTTGGCCCAAACAAGTCTCTTCTTCTTATTGGTGTCCTTTGGTAGTGGATTCTTTGCAGCAATTCGACCATGAAGGCCTGATTGACACTGTCTCCTCTGTGTGAGGGGTGTGTCTGTGACTTGAACTCTGTGAAGCATTTATTTGTGCTTAAATGTCTGAGGCTGGTAACTAATGAACTTATCCTCTGCAGCAGAGGTAACTCTGAAGGTTTCTTCAAGTGCAGTTACAAAAACCATCAAGCGCTATGATGAAACTGGCTCTCATGAGGACCGCCACAGGAACTGAAGACCCAAATTTCATGAGATTTTCCAGTTTGACTTAAAGTAATGATGGACTGTCGTTTCTCTTTGGTTATTTGAGCTGTTCTTGCCATAACATGGACTTGGTATTTGACCAAATAGGGCTATCTTCTGTATACCAACCCTACCTTGTCACAACAGAACTGATTGGCTCAAATGTATTAAGAAGGAAAAAGATTCCACAAATTAACTTTTAACAAGGCACACCTGTTAAGATGTGCAATCCAAGTGACTACCTCATGAAGCTGGTTGAGAGAATGCCAAATGTTTGCAAAGGCTATTTTGAAGAATCTCAGATATAAAATATATTTTGATTTGTTTAACACTTCTTTGTTTACTATATGATTCCATTAATTATTTCATAGTTTTTGATGTCTTCACTATTATTCTACAATATAGAAAATAGTAAAGATAAAGAAAAACCCTTGAATGAGTAGGTCCAAATTTTGACTGGTACTTGAGTAAAGAAGTAATATGTTGGATGAGTGTATTGCCCCCCTGGTTAGTATTAGTTTATGCTAACTTGCTAGCTGGCAACTTCACAAGCAGTAAATAGTTAGTTAGCATGAGCTGCTAGCTAGTGCTAACTAGCTACCTTACTACTAGATCATCTGAGGTAAAATACATTAAAAAAGATAACGTGACTTAATTGCAGTTGTAAGCATTTCCACTAGTGACTGATAGCTTTACAGTTGATGTTACTTTATAGCCTTTTAGCTATTTTACACAGCATTTTATGTCATATAGCTAAATAGCTAGCTACATTTTTAAGAGAGAGCTTTCAATTGGCATCTCACCCCCTGTTTTCAGTCACAGGTGGGGACTGAATTAGATGTGAGCAGTGTAGGAGGTAGGCTCATGAGTTGTGCTCAGATTTGACTGGGGAAAGCTTTATTTGTGACCTATGTACAAATTAGAATTGAGCAATAGCAGAGCATAAGAGAGTTGCCACATCAATATTAGACTGAATTAATCAGTTAAGTTATGAGTTATTCTTATTAATGCTTATATTCTAATGTTATTTAATGTTATTAGATATGTTCCATTCCAATATTCCAATTAATTTTTGTTTATAAATTAAAAACAACTATTGAAAACCTTTTGCTCCTGAATGTCATTTTAAGGCAGCTGCGATAAAACATATTGCAATATTCAAATCATATTTTGTGCAATTGTACATAATGGATTGTATTGAAAAGGAACAACTAAGAAATAACAAAGGAAATTAATGTGCAGGTGAGTTAAAAAGAGGGACTTTACATCATATCTGCTCATAGTGCGTATATTAATTGGGACATGTGCAACAATATTTCCCCCCATATTTGATTTAAATAATTAAAATAAGACAACTAGACTTAGCTTTTAAGTATTACTTACTAAATAATTTCTTAATAAAATGGATTAAATGGATTTTAACACACTTGCGTGAAACCCTATCCCATAATATTCTACTGGGGTAATTATTATTATTTTTTTTCGAAAAGACCCCTTTCAGAAAAGACCCCGGAGGGGGGGGGGTGTACATAGTGTACTTTATCCCTTCGAATAAACCCTCCCATTCAAATAATTGTGAAATAATTAAACAATAAATGTACTTGAAAGTCATGATCATGCCCAAAGCTATAACTGCTGCTTTCATCTTGAGCAGGCTCTGTCCAATCTTGCCATGTCATGCCACGGTACATTTCACCGAAAAACAGCTTTAAATCAAGTGTGTTGAACACAGTTCTACTAACTGAGATGCAATAAGTACACAAAGTAGGACAACCGTAACAAATATTGTTCCCCGCACCACGTCTGATGCGGGTGCCTACCCAGCATTGACGCGAAAGTCGGGGAGCCGAACACAGTGTATTGACCAGCATGTTCAAGAAGCAGCCAGTGTTTCAGTGGGGGGAAAGGATAATGGGAGAAAGATGAGAAGGAAAACAATAGCAAAGCGCATTTTCGACCTCGAATATGAAGAAGAGGAGGAGGAAGACCCCAAATACGAAGACTTTGGCAACACGACATCGCACAGCCAGCCTCTATGTGTACGTAAACGTTTAACGGTTATTTGTAGTCTGGTCTTCATACAGTAACGATAACTGCCCATTCCGTGAAGGGCGAGTATTTGTCGCTCACGATTTATGTCGCTAATTACCCTACCCGGACTGTCTATTACAGCACAGACTGCAGAAGAGAAGAAAGCACACACACCCGGTGAATGAGAACGTAGAAGAGAATCCACCATGCAACATCGCTCTCCAGAAGTTGAAAACGAGGGTTTGGGTCGACAATTATCATATCATATTTTTTTTGCGACAAAGTTTTCTCTATTATCTTTCGGGGTTGGCACGCGTCTGCTCATTGTGGTGGCATCATAAGAGCATGTTGACCGACCGACATAAATCCTATTTGTACGTTAGTAATATAGCACCCCACCTCCTCACTTAAGGGTTACAACTTGGAACCACAAGGCTGAAGTAGTAGTGACACAGAGAGCATTCACCTCTCAGCTGTGTTTTGTTCCAATGGCGCTTATTGTGAGAGGGGCACGGTGAGGGCAGCCATTGATCTCAATGACGGAGAGGAGGAGGAGAGCACAAACCTTTGGCAAGGGGAAGTGGTGAAAAGAACGACAAGCCAAGACAGCAACAAGTAACATGTTGTTGCTACTCCTAAATAAAGGAAGGATGCTGAATCATAGCTTGACAATGAAACTTTATTTACTTTTTTGTCAAGACAAAATCATTTATGAAGAAGAATATGGTATCATCATCACAGGGATGTTCTGTTGTTTCAACCTGGCTATGATTTTTCACCATAGACGACCATAGCTACATAATATATATATTTTTTAAACTGTGACAATTACACACAAGTGAGACAACGTATATGACTGATTTCTTATCTCAAAACAGATACCAGTGTCAGACAACCCCAGTGTGGAACGCATCGAGGAGGGTGACTTCATGGCAGAGGTACACTGGCTGATGGCTGTGTGTGTGTGGGTGGGTGTGTCTGAGTGCATGCATGTGGTTTAGACTTTCTATGTATGACTTTTTGACTTCTTAATGTCTCCAAAGGGTCTTGGAGGCCTACAGTCACGTTCAAAGGCTGACCTGGTTGCCATGGTGCTGAGCATGCAGCGAGAGATGGACAACCTGAGGGAGCAAATCAGATGCCTCACAGGTGAGGGCCAGGCAGGAGAATAAGGAGGAAGTTGAACCTAGACACTGATCTAAGTTCAGTTTTTAATTTCCCCTGCTAATGATTAAGGTCAGGAGTCAGGGAGGGTATGCTGTTCCTACATCTGTGCCTAAGAGCAACCCAGGATGCTTTAATCTCTTGAATTTTTGTGGAATTCATGCTATTGACTGCCATACAATCTATCGTATGCTAGCGTGTGGAAAGTTGGCACGTAACCTGGAGGCCCTGATCGAGAGGACGGAGGTGTGGTCGAGCAGCACGGACCGGAGAACTACATCTCCCAGCATGCCCGAGATCCTGGTGAGGAGCGGTGCCATGACAACGTCGGCCCTGCTGGCCTCTCCAGGGGTGCTGAACGGGTGCTGGGCGGCCAAACTTGAGCCCCTCCACACCCACCATAATGGACAACCTCCGGGGTCTCATGAGGGGGGTTCCCAGATCAACGGACCACCTCTCTATCAGGAGGTGATGAACCACTTTTAAGTGTCTTTGACATCAAAAATATATGGCAAAGGTTTTCGGGAGAGGTTCAAAGCTGTACTCGTAGTCACTTTTGATGTCATGCAATATGCAAAATGATATGTTTTCTTTGAAGTTAACTGAATAGGGCTTTGGTCTTGGTCTTATAGCAGAATGTCAGTATACAGTGGGGTCCATAATGATCGGCACCCTTGATAAAGATGAGCAAAAAAGACTGTATAAAATAAATTATACAAACACTGAGCTGTGTTGTATGCAAAAAAAATTGGGAAAGGTCATTATTTTATACTAATACAATTGCTCAGAGAAAGAGATTTTGTTTAACAAGTAATAAAATAAAATATAGGTGTCAAAATGATTGGCACCCCTGTTTTCAATGCTCTTGCTATTGCATATCCCCCCCTTGTGAGGATAATGACACTGAGCCTTTTTCTAAAATGTGTTATGAGATTGGAGAACACGTTGGGAGGGATCTTAGACCATTCCCCCATACAGAATCTTTCCAGATTCTTAATATCCTTCAAACCACAGGTTTTCAAACGAGGTTCAAGTCTGGAGACTGAGATGGCCATTGCAAAATGTGGATTTTGTGATCAATTAACCTTTTATTTGTGGATTTTTGATTAGTGCTTGGGGTTATTGTCTTGCTGGAAGATCCACTTGCGGCCAAGTGTCAGCCTCCTGGCAGAGGCAACCAGGTTTTGGGCTAAAATGTCATGGTATCGGGTAAAGCTCACGATGCCGTTGACCATAACAAGGGCCCCGGGAACAGTGGAAGCAAAATCATTTTGACCCTTATCTCTTTCTCTGAGCAGTTGTATTAGTATAAAATAATATCATTTTCACAAAGAAAATTTGCATACAGTACAGCTCAGTATCTGTATTATTTATACTGTCTTTTATGCTCATCAAGGGTGCAATGATTGCCGACACCACTGTATCTCTAAAATGGGATGGGCCACGACAATGTTAAAGACGCAAACTAATGGTTTATGCCCTCCAGTTCATCACTGCAGAGCTGCTTGACCGCTGTAACACGGGGACCACTGCCCAGAAGCTGACCAACGACCTGCTCCGGGGCCTCTATGAGAGGGACTGCCTGGCCTCTCACTCCATCTCCGGCATCGTCAACAACAAGAGGGGCCAACCCAAGCCTGCCCTGCCTGCAGACGAGATCCAGGCAATACTGAGTAAGGTCTTGTCTGTACTGCAGCCTGAGACAGCTAGACACACCCCCTCATAACAGCTAGACACACCCCCTCATAACAGCTAGACACACCCCTCATAACAGCTAGACACACCCCCTCATAACAGCTAGCTAGGCACACCCCTCATAACAGCTAGGCACACCCCCTCATAACAGCTAGGCACACCCCTCAGCTAACAGTTCATAACAGCAGGCACACCCCTCATAACAGTTATAACAGCTAGGCACACCCCCTCATAACAGTTAGGCACACCCCTCATAACAGTTAGGCACACCCCCTCATAACAGCTTAGGCACACCCCCTCATAACAGTTAGGCACACCCCCTCATAACAGCTAGGCACACCCCCTCATAACAGCTAGGCACACCCCCTCATAACAGCTAGGCACACCCCCTCATAACAGTTAGGCACACCCCATCATAACAGTTATAACAGCTAGCACACCCCCATAACAGTTAGGCACACCCCCTCATAACTGTTAACTGTTCCACTGGATGTCATAAGGTGAATGCACCAATTTGTAAGTCGCTCTGGATAAGAGTGTCTGCTAAATGACTTAAATGTAAATGTAATAACAGTTAGGCACACCCCCTCATAACAGCTAGGCACACCCCCTCATAACAGTTAGGCACACCCCTCATAACAGTTAGGCACACCCCCTCATAACAGTTAGGCACACCCCCTCATAACAGCTAGGCACACCCCCTCATAAGTTAGGCACACCCCTCATAACAGCTAGGCACACCCCCTCATAACAGCTAGGCACACCCCCTCATAACAGTTAGGCACACCCCCTCATAACAGTTAGGCACACCCCCTCATAACAGTTAGGCACACCCCCTCATAACAGTTAGGCACACCCCTCATAACAGTTAGGCACACCCCTCATAACAGTTAGGCACACCCCCTCATAACAGTTAGGCACACCCCCTCATAACAGCTAGGCACACCCCCTCATAACAGTTAGGCACACCCCCTCATAACAGCTAGGCACACCCCCTCATAACAGTTAGGCACACCCCCTCATAACAGTTAGGCACACCCCCTCATAACAGCTAGGCACACCCCCTCATAACAGTTAGGCACACCCCCTCATAACAGTTAGGCACACCCCCTCATAACAGCTAGGCACACCCCCTCATAACAGCTAGGCACACCCCCTCATAACAGTTAGGCACACCCCCTCATAACAGCTAGGCACACCCCCTCATAACAGTTAGGCACACCCCCGTACCGCAGTTGAACATGTCACACTTCCCGCCCTAACCTCATGCTACAATGTAAATACTTTTCACGTCAACTTCATACTTTCCTATTAAAGCGGTGACTGTAAGTCGATCTGGATAAGAGTGTCTGCTAAATGACTGCTGTAACAGTGCTGTTATTTCCGTTTGACTTCTGGGCATTGCCTGAGACTCGAACTGTCATTTATAGACCGCAGTAATCTTGGTACAGGAATAGAGATGTATAGAGATCTCAGCTTTGTATCTGTGCCATTATGGCATCTGACAACATGGGCAACGCCATTGAGGCTCTCTCCATTTTACAGAGTTTGATGCTTGAAAAAAAGTGTAAAGCTAATATCGGTGATTTACCGCCACCTGCAGTGCTGGAGTCTCTTAACCAAATCTTATCATTCATTTATTGTGCCCATTAGATAGATGGCAGTGATACAGCTTAAATCCATTTACAAACTAGGCTAAACAATTAGCTGAAGAAGACACCATAGTGCCCTCAAAGCTCATCACTAAGCTAGGGATCCTGTGACTCAACACCTCTCTCTGCAACTGGATCCTGGACTTCCTTACAGGCTGCCCCCAGGTGGTGAGGGTAGGCAACAACACATCTGCCACGCTGATCCTCAACACTGGGCCCCTCAGAGGTGCATGCTGAGTCCCCTCCTGTTTTCCCTGTTCACCCACGACTGCGTGGCCAAGCAGGACTCCAACAACGTCACTAAGTTAGCTGACGACACAACAGTGATCACCGACAACGATAGGGAGGAGGTCAGAGAACTGGCAGTGTGGTGCCAGGACAACAACCTCTCCCTCAATGTGAGCAAGACAAAGGAGCTGATTGTGGACTGTAGGTAAAGGCGGGCCAAACAGGCCCCCATTAAAATCGATGAGGCTGAAGTGGAGCGGGTCGAGAGTTTCAAGTTCCTTGGTGCCCACATCACCAACGAACCTAACTATCATGGTCCAAACACACCAAGACAGCTGTGAAGAGGGTACGGAACACCTTTTCCCCCTCGGGAGAAAGAAAAGATTTGGCATCAGTCCCCAGATCCTCAAAAAGTTCTACATCTGCACCATCGAGAGTATCCTGACCGGTTGCATCACCGCCTGGCATGGCAACTGCTCGGCATCCGACCGTAAGGCGCTACAGAGGGTAGTGCGTATGGCCCAGTACTTCACTGGGGCCAAGCTTCCTGACATCCAGGACCTATATACTAGATGGTGTCTGAGGAAGGCCCATAAAACTGTCAAAGACTCCAGTCACCCAAGTTATAGACTGTTCTCTCTACTACCGCACGGAAAGCGGTACCAGAGCACCAAGTCTAGGACCAAAAGGCTCCTTAACAGCTTCTACCCCCAAGCCATAAGACAACTGAACAGTTAATCAAATGGCCTCCCGGACTATTTACATTGACCCCCCCTTCCCCTCTGTTTTTACACTGCTGCTACTTGCTGTTTATTATCT
This sequence comes from Oncorhynchus gorbuscha, assembly GCF_021184085.1. Classification (NCBI taxonomy): domain Eukaryota; kingdom Metazoa; phylum Chordata; class Actinopteri; order Salmoniformes; family Salmonidae; genus Oncorhynchus; species Oncorhynchus gorbuscha. Next base: position 24,208,562 of record NC_060198.1, on the reverse strand, counting down.
ATGCATAGTCACTTTACAAATTACCTCGACTAACCTGTATCCTTGTTTTTAAAAGATAATTAAAAAAAATATCCATTAAAATAACATCAAATTGATCAGAAATACAGTGTAGACATTGTTAATGTTGTAAATGACTATTGTAGCTTAATGGAATATCTACGTAGGCGTACAGAGGCCCATTTATCAGCAACCATCACTGTTCCAATGGCACGTTGTGTTAGCTCATCCAAGTCGATCATTTTAAAAGGCTGATTGATCATTATAAATCCCTTTTGTAATTATGTTAGCACAGCTGACAACTGTTGGTCTGATTAAAGAAGCAATAAACTGGCCTTCTTTAGACTAGTTGAGTATCTGGAGCATCGGCATTTGTGGGTTCGATTACAGGCTCAAAATGGCCAGAAACAAAGGCATTTCGTCTGAAACTCTATTCTGAGAAATGAAGGCTATTTCATGCGAGAAATTGCCAAGAAACTGAAGATCTCATACAACGCTGTGTACTACTCCCTTCACAGAACAGCACAAACTGTCTCTAACCAGAATAGAAAGAGGAGTGGGAGGCCCCGGTGCACAACTGAGCAAGAGGACAAGGACATTAGAGTGTCTAGTTTGAGAAACATATGCCTCACAAGTCCTGAAATGGCAGCCTCATTAAGTAGTACCAGAAAAACACCAGTCTCAACGTCAACAGTCAAGAGGCGACTCTGGGATGCTGGCCTTCTAGGCAGAGTTTCTCTGTCCAGTGTCTGTGTTCTTTTGCCCATCTTAATTTTTCATTTTTATTGGCCAGTCTGAGATATGGCTTTTTCTTTGCAACTCTGTCTAGAAGGTCAGCATCCCTCTTCATTGTTTTATTCGGCGCATGTGACAAATGCAATTTGATTTGATTTGACAATGCTCTGATCATTGGCTGATCGCTCCCAACTCATAGGAATCCCCACCCAGTTGACACCTTTAAAATGCTGGAACCCCTCAATGGCAATGTCCATGCAAAAATGGGCTATTTCCAAAGTAATGATAACTTTACATCTCTATAGGTTTCTGATCTTTGACCTCTCACCCACAGGGGCGGTGCAGCACTACTTCCCAGGGAAGACGGACTCGGAGATCAAGGGCTACATCCGCCAGAAGCTGCAGAACGAAGCCAAGCGGCTCCGCAAGAAGCCTCATCTGGCCGTGAAGGTGGAGCCCGAGGCCGGGGCTGAGGGGGCAGAGACTACTTTCTACACCTAAGCGGTGTGGCCACGCCAAACCCCACCCCCTGTTCCACCCAGGGAGTGAAGTGCCCTGCCTCTGTCCAGGTTAAAGTGCAATTATGGGAGGGAGACTCACGTAAAAACTGCTGTGAGAGGGAACCAAAATGGAGCAGCCTTATCAACACCAGTCTAGTCTATCTGTTTGTCTGTCCATTCCCAGCCACGTCTCTGAGCTGGGAGAGAAATAGGCTAGTGAGGGAGGAGTCTATTTGTCTGACAACGTGATCATTCCAGGGGAAGTGTTATGGACTCCAGTCTGATCAAGACTAGTTACTGCTCAGGTGAAGTAAGATGATACTGTAGCTTATTCTTCCTCTGTCCTCTGGCATCGTTCGCAAGCCTCAGTCAGCTAGCCAGCCAGCAGTAGTAGGCCTAGTAGATGGCAAGTGATTTGTTACCAAGTTTAGTACTCTTGTTTCTGTGAAAGAGGTAGCAGTCAGTCGGTGCTCCATAGAGAAGTCGTAACAGAAGCCCCAAACAACATAGCTGTCAGCGAAGCTGCGCTGCACTCTGTGTCACTTCAGTTTGATTTACAGTATTGTCATTGACCTCGTGAAATGAACCTAGCCTTAGTATTGAATTAATTATAAAAAATAAAAAATGACGTTTTTCCCCCCAAAAGCATCAATGTCCTTTTTAAAAGAAAAAAAATCAACTAGAACTGATACTTACACGTCATAGCAGCAATACCCTCGAGACATTTTCAAAATGGTATCTTGTAAAACATTACATTTAAATTATTTTAAAATTAAGAGATCCATGCTGCATCAAAATGAACCTCTAATTATTACCTAATAATTACGCCAATGCAACTGGAGACCAATAACTTTACCAGATATTGGCCACAAGATTCAGCTGTCTTTCTAAAGGACCTGTGTTCTTCCTGAAGCCCCAGGATGAAAAGGAGTTTCCCCCGGGTCCTCAGAGGAACCCGGCCTCTTCCTCACTCACCAGCTGTGCTCCTCACAAAAGACCCTTCAACGGAGAGGCTCCCACCGGGAACAAAGGATGGCGTGGGAACCACATATGCTCCGTAATCAATACAACCCTGTCCTATCTCTCTTATCCCACACCCACACACACTCAGACAGACGTATGTACCCCGCAGATCTGCTCCATCATTATCTGCGCTGCATGAAGCTAATCATTTTGGGTGTCAATAACACCACAGATACAGTAAATGTGCCACGATGGTTTGAGTCGGACCAGGGTTGATTTAGACCTGGATGGGACAAGGGAGTGTCTCTTTTTGGACAATCGGTTATCTCAGCCATCGAAGGATATTTGTCACATGCACCGAATACAACAGGCGTAGACTTTACCGGGAAATGCTTACTTACGAGCCCCCCCCCCAAAAAAAGAAATCTGATTTGGTAACACAATAAATGAACAACAACGGTGCTGTATACGAGGAGCATGGTACCGAGTCAATGTGCAGGGGGTAGAAGGTAGTTGAGGTGATTGAGGTAATATGTACATAGGGGTAAACGTGACGAGGCAATCAGGGTAGATAAACGGGGTAGCAGCAGCGTATGTGAAGAGTATGAAAGTGTGTGTGTGTGTGTGTCGAACCCCTCTCTGTAGATTTAATTCCTGTGTTATGAGCATCTGCCTTGTTTTGCCACTGTGTCTCTGTCCTGCAATATTCATGAGTGAAATGTGTCCCTATGTCATTTTCTCAGCAACTCATCGAAGATGTTGCCTTACACCTTGAAAAAGATATATTATTCTACCCAAATACATTGCTCTGTGACACTATACCTACTCATTTGTGATCCAGAGATCTTCTCTTTCAGGAGATTTTTGAGACCATCTAACATCAAGATATAGTCACCTCTCAATTAAAGGAATCAGAGGTTTCTCCTAAGGTGTGGTGTAACGACCGGGCCTAGATAACTGTGGCCCCTTCAGGCCTCTCTTCTCTAAACCGTGGGGGACATAGATAGATGTATAACCTCACCATGGCTCTCTCCCTGAACTGGGTCAGAAACAGCAGGGAGGGAAACACAGATTAGACGTGTATTAAAAGTGAATTGAGTGTCTTTCCCCTGTTGTGATTTTCAATATATCATTTACACGTTTCCGGTGGCAAGCAAACATATCCCACAATGCCTTGGAACGCAGGGCGCCAGGGTACCCACAGTGCCACACTCGCACAACCCACGCGCCGCGTTTACTTTATATTCATCTCCCATCTCTGTCAACCCGTAGAAAAATGATTCTGGGGGTAAATAGATTGACAGAAGAATGATTTGTCTTTGTTGTGAGGAGTTTGGCAACAATACATGTCTTCCAAACAAGTATTTTTTAGATTTGTAGCTCTGGAAATTCATTTGTGTCTGTAATGTTCATGTATAAGTGTTACAGTTAGGATTTTAAGTTGTTCTCTGCTCAAGAATGCTATAAGCTATGAGCAATATTTCTTCAAATCAGCTTTATTCCAATGAATGTATGTGGCCAGTCAGTTGGCAAGGCTGTGTAGGGAACACGTGCTTTCCAAATGTCCCTCAACTCTGATGTGTCCCATAGACCGAGCCTAGAGAGGCGTACAGGTGTTACAGTACTCAGAAATAGGACCGTATGGAATCCAATAACACTGATACAAGTGGCTTAACACTGTAGCTGTCCACTCATCTGCGCTAGCACCTCTACCTTATTCAGTTCCCATGACACTCAGCAGACAAACAAGAGTCCTGTGATGCCACAACAACCGCGGGGCCGTACAGTCATCACAGCGATGCAGGAACATGTTGAGATGGGGTCATTTTCCTCAAGTCCCCAATGAGGATATAGGACAGTGGTCGGGAACAGAACAGGATAAGGCTCCTAGGACAAGGGTCTGGTCTGCATGATTGAATGGCTAGTGATCCGCTTCTCTGCTCTGTTTAATGGCCTCGCTCTCTCTCTCTGTGAAACAAAGAAAAGGGTTAGGACACTCACAAACACTATGGTATGAGAGGGTAGAATAAAGGAATAGACGTTTGAGTCTATGTGTGTGTGTGTGTGTGTATGTGTATGTGTGTCTATGTGTGTGTGTGTGTGTGTGTAAACTGGACGCACATTTTTGTCTTCACGTACAAAACCGCTGCGATCCATAAGTATTTGGAGACGTACTAATGAATGTGTCTGTACTCAAGCATGTACACATGTCCATGTGAGTGTCATCTCTTTGCCGTGGCGCAAGGCGCAGTGGTAGTGCTCTTTCTGATGGTAGCCGCTCCTCTTGGGGACGACTCTGTGTCTGTCTGTCTGTCTGTCCGTCAGTCTGTATGTCTGTCTGGAGCCCAGGCGGTAAAAGAGGTTACCATCGCCCCCAGTAGCCAAACACACAACACACCGATCACCACAGCATGGCCGGTTGCCAAGGCAACCCCAGCCCCTCGAGATGGCCGATCATAGATCGTGTGTGTGTGTGTGTGTGGGGAGAGGAGGGGGATGTCTGACTCTGAACCAGGGGACAGGGCTCGACTCAGCCCCGGCCCGGGTCTGCCTCACAGAGCACTAACACCTGCCCACTCATGATCTGTGGGGAATTGTGGCAGCGAGCAGATGAGGACCCTTAAAATGTAGTGAGGGAAGAGAGAGAGAGAGAAGGCAAAGGGAAAAAGGGAGGTGGGCTGGGTACGTCGGCAGGCAGGCAACTAGGCAGGGTTAGGGCCCAAATGAGAGCAGCTGTCCAATGAGAGGAGTGGAATTTATTTATTGTCTGCTTGGAAGAGGTTGTTCCACAGGGTGGTTTGATTAATGTCCAGCCCTCCATCTTGTCAGTCTGTTTTTGTCCGCTGAAAGGAAAACAAAGCGCAGGGGGCCGGGGGGATGCAGGGGGGGGGGGGCGGTTAATGGCTGCCGCCGCCGCTCCTTTTCATGTCGTCTGCGCCTGTCAGCCCTGATTGATGGCTCCGACAATGATTGGACAGACCCCCGGCTCAGTGCTTATCACGGGCAGCATCGTGACAGAGAGGGAGAGAAGGAGATTTCTACTTGTCCAATGGTGTACGAGAAGAAAAGGTACAACTCACCAATAAGCGAGGAAGAAGCAGATCGAGCGAGAGAGAAAGGAGAGAGGGGGATTTGCTTGTCCTATTGCATTGCTGGGAGAGAGAAAGGAAGACGAGAGGGAGAGTGAGAGAAAGAGGAGGGAGGGATTGTGAGAGGTTTTGTATTGAGCCTGTCCAATTACTCTAGATTACATATTTGGATACGAGGTTCAGGAAACGTGACTAGTGTGTCCAAATCTTTGTCTTGGCACAAACACAGTGGGCACTGACACATTTGGTGTTAGTGTATTCATCTGCCATCACCAATATTGCTGTTTACCAACCTGCGTCCATTCCTGCTGTTTCAAACCCCTTACCTACGTCAACCTCATTGGGTTACACAGAGTACAACCGGGTCACTGAAACGGAGTCCTGTCGTAGAGCTAAAACTAAAGAATGCAACATGAAAACACCCCTGGAAACCAGATGGTACATGTGCTTGTTTCAATTAAGATGAATGAAAAGAAAATCTCATTACAATTACTTAGGCAATTTACATTTACCAAGTCAATACTAAATAAATACCAGGCAACTAGAGGACAGTAAAATAAAGAATAACTCATGTATCATATTTATAATCGCATACATAACACACTGTAACACAACAAGCTTCAAATATTCAATATGTATAGTTTTCTTAAAAGTAATGCCAGCTGTCATAATCTGCCCTGATTTCCTGATTTGTCAATGTATACAAAATATTAGGAACACCTTCTTTATTTTGATTTACACCCCCAACCCCCCCTCTCCCCACCCTTTCTGCGCTCAGAACAGCCTCAATTCGTCGGGGCATGGACTCTCCAAGGTGTTGAAAGCGTTCCACAGGGATGCTGGCCCATTAGGGTGGTGTACTATTCTTGATGCACACAGGAAACTGTTGAGCGTGAAAACCCCAGCAGCGTTTCGCAGTTGACACAAACCGCTGCACCTGGCACCTACTACCGTACCACTTTCAAAAGGCACTTAAAAATGTTTTGTCTTGCTCATTCACCATCTGAATGGCACACACACAATCCATGTCTCAATTGTGTCAAGGCTTAAAAATTATTCTTTAACCTGTCGCCTCCCTTTCGTGTGTTTAACAAGTGACATCAATAAGGAATCATAATTTTCACCTGGATTCATCTGGTCAGTGTATGGCATGGAGAGAACAAGTGTTCTTACGGTTTTGTACACTCAGTACATATACAAACACACATTCACATGGGATCAGTGACCACTGCTGAGGCCTAGACACACACACACACACACACACACACACACACACACACACACACACACACACACACACACACACACACACACACACACACACACACACACACACACACACACACACACACACACACACACACACACACACACACACACACACACACACACACACACACGAATGAAAGAAGTCATGCTTATAGACATAACACAATCCCAACATAGATTGGATTGTTTCATTCTGCTGGGCATATGTATCTGTGATCATAGTCTATATCCGTGTGTGTGCCTGGCTGCCTGTGCTTCTCTGAGTGTAGCATGAGTGAGTTTGTGGCTAACCTGCTGTGCTTCAAGTCCACAGGCCTACCGTTGATGGACACGTTGAAGGCTAATGCTTCGAGAACGTTTTGTTCAGCGTTAACCACGCTTTGTCTCTTGATCAGCCTCCCGCCGAAACCAATTCTTGCTCATAATGTTTTGTACACTCGGTGAATGTCATCTTGTGACTTTATTTATGTCAGCATAGTGTGGTGTTAGTGTCATATGCTATGACTAAGGGGCAGGAGTTTCTCCTGACCACATGACCAGACCAGACAAGGAAAACGTCTGTGACTTTATGGTTCTGGTCACGTCACATGATCTGGAAATACCCAGAGCCTTAGTTATGACTGTAGATTTCTGCGGAAATGTCTCAGGTGGTTGTACTGTAGGCATAGTGTCCCTGTCACTATGCTATTACGGGGCAGGACTTCCTGGTGAGCCCTAGTCTCACAAGTCCGGTAGCAGCACGGAAATGAAAGACAGACTTCAAGGCTAGGTGAATCCCTCTGGATAACACTCAATGCAAAGGAGACTGGGAGATAACCCCTTTCTCCTTCATTCTCGTATTTTCCACAAGTTCCTCAGTTATCTATCTTGAAAACCAACACCTTTCAGATTACATAACCACTACTGCACTGACTCCGAGTGATCAGAGTCCTGTCTTGTCCGTGAGCGTTACTTAGATTGGACCCCCCTCCCTGATCAAAGCTGTCAAAGGGGAGAGATGGGGGGAGAGGAGGGGGGTCTCCCAGGGCCCTCTGAATCACTGTGATTAGGTTTGGGAACTGGAACATATGCAAAAGGAGCCTCGGTCCCGCAGCCCGGTCCTCCCCCCGTGGGCCAAATGGATCCACAAATTGAGTTGGTTCTGCTTAGAAAATCAGATTTAGCATGGGAGGGCCCCACCATTACTGGGCTGTAGAGTGTTTAGGGTCATCTGGTTAGGTTGGGGAAATTGATTTTAGTGTTTCAACCCCCTTGTACTCCTCCTGTTTCCCTGCCACCCAAGCACACGTTTCTCCCCTCTTTTTGACCTTTTCTTTCCCCATGTCTGTCTCCATTTCTCTTTAAGTGAGTGTGGGGTCTCAGAACTGGTATAATTTGATACCCCAGTTGAGTGAACCAGAAACTCATAGCCTGAGCACATTGGAAGCTATAAGTGTAGTGGTTGAACTAACCAAAACGTGAAGTGTTTCAGGAAATATATAAACAACTTCCCATGATTTCGCTACTAAATTGGACATGATCAGTCATGTTTAAAATGCTTCATGTTTTTTAATCTAGAGATAAACTCAGCAAACTTAACATGTGTAAATATTTGAATGAACATAACAAGATTCAACAACTGAGACATAAACTGAACAAGTTCCACAGACATGTGACTAACATAAATGGAAAAATGTGTCCCTGAACAAAGGGGAGGAGGGGGAGGGGGTCAAAATCAAAAGTAACAGTCAGTATCTGGTGTGGCCACCAGCTGCATTAACTTCTGCAGTGCATCCCCTCCTCATGGACCGCACCAGATTTGTCAGTTCTTGCTGTGAGATGTTACCCCACTCTTCCACCAAGGTACCTGCAAGTTCCCGGACATTTATGGGGGGGATTGGCCCTAGTCCTCACCCTCCGATCCAACAGGTCCCAGACGTGCTCAATGGGATTGAGATCCGGGCTCTTCGCTGGCCATGGCAGAACACTGACATTTCTGTCTTGCAGGAAATCACGCACAGAACGAGCAGTATGGGTGGTGGCATTGTCATGCTGGAGGGTCATGTCAGGATGAGCCTGCAGGAAGGGTACCACATGAGGCAGGAGGATGTCTTGCCTGTAACACACAGCGTTGAGATTGCCTGCAATGACAACAAGCTCAGTCCGATGATGCTGTGACACACCGCCCCAGACCATGACAGACCCTCCACCTCCAAATCGATCCCGCTCCAGAGTACAGGCCTCGGTGTAACGCTCATTCCTTCAACGATAAACGTGAATCCGACCATCAGCTCCGGTGAGACAAAACCGCAACTCGTCAGTGAAGAGCACTTTTTGCCAGTCCTGTCTGGTCCAACGGCGGTGGGTTTCTGCCCATAGGCAACGTTGTTGCCAGTGATGTCTGGTGAGGACCTGCCTTTACAACAGGCCTTCAAGCCCTCAGTCCAGCCTCTCTCAGCCTATTGTGGACAGTCTGAGCACTGATGGAGGGATTGTGCATTCCTGGTGTAACTCGGGCAGTTGTTGTTGCCATTCTGTACCTGTCCCGAAGGTGTGATGTTCGGATGTACCGATCCTGTGCAGGTGTTGTTACACATGGTCTGACACTGCGAGGACGATCAGCTGTCCATCCTGTCTCCCTGTAGTACTGTCATAGGCGTCTCACAGTACGGACATTACAATTTATTGCCCTCGCCACAATTGCAAAATAAATAAAGCTTAACTTCTTGTTAATCCAGCCACAGTGTCAGATTTCAAAAAGGTTTTACGACGAAAGCAGACCATGTGATTATTTGAGGACAGCACCCCGCAAACAAACACATGAAAATCATATTTCAACAAGCCAGGTGAGACACAAAAGTCAGAAATAACTATATAATTAATGCCTTACCTTTGAAGATTTTCTTCTGTTGGCACTCCAAAATGTCCCAGAAACATCACAAATGGTCCTTTGTTTGATAAATTCCTTCTTTATATCCCCAAAATGTCCATTTATTTGGCGCGTTTGATTCAGAAATACACCGGTTCCAACTCGCCCAACATGACTACAAATTAATAAGTTTATCTGTAAACTTGGTCCAAACATTTCAAACAATGTTCCTAATCCAACCTTAGGTATCGTAAAACGTAAATAATCAATAATATTTAAGACGGAATTTACTGTGTTCAATAGTGGGGGAAAAAACGTGAAGCGCGCTCCAGCTCGCACGCAACAAACAATAGAGTCCACTTGGCTTGACACTTAGAAAGAACAGATGTACTTCGTAATTTCTCAAAATAAAAACATCAACCAATTTCTAAAGACTGTTGACATCTAGTGGAAGCCATAGGAACTGCAACCAGGTTCCTCATAAATATAGTTTCCCATAGAAAACCAATTGAAAACACAGTGACCTCAAAAAAAAAATCCTGGATGGTTTGTCCTTGGGGTTTCTCCTGCCAAATAAGTCCTCTTATACTCACAGACATTATTTTAACCGTTTTAGAAACTTTTGAGTGTTTTCTATCCAAATCCAGCTTCTGGGCCTGAGTAATAGGTAGTTTACTTTGGGCACGCTTTTCATCCAGACGTGAAAATAGTGCCCCTAGCCCAAAGAGGTTATTAATTAACGACCGTTCCACAGGTGCATGTTCATTAATTGTTTATGGTTCATTGAACAAGCATGGGAAACCCGTGTTTAAACCCTTTTTACGAAATTATCGTTGAAAGACAGCTTCTTTTTTTGCTGAGTTTATGTTGCTGATAATATGCTAGTGGAAGATAAAACCTTTGCTCACAGTTAGGCTACACTAAACACAGTTAGGCTACACTAAACACAGTTAGGCTACACTAAACACAGTTAGGCTACACTAAACACAGTTAGGCTACACTAAACACAGTTAGGCTACACTAAACACAGTTAGGCTACACTAAACACAGTTAGGCTACACTAAACACAGTTAGGCTACACTAAACACAGTTAGGCTACACTAAACACAGTTAGGCTACACTAAACACAGTTAGGCTACACTAAGCACAGTTACTCAGAAAACATACCACAACAAATACACTGTTTTAATGTGTTATTTTATCTCCCTCCACTATGCTGCTTGAGGATGAAAGACAGACACTTCAAAGCAATACCACCTGGTCTAACCACCGTCCCGAGAGCTACAACATCTAATCTCTCAACCACAGCTCTCGATTTCTATCAAGATCCTAATTGAAAGATGCTATTCATCAGGGACTCCAACGTTTTGCAGGTTTATAGCTTATCTCCCGCAATTCTACACACGGTGTGATGGGGTGCAGAGAAAAGCTCACGTCTAATGTGCATTCATGTGATATATGAGTGACTCAAACATTACAACATTGTCTATAGTCTAAAAAAAAATGACGCAAAAAAAAAACGTTAGCTGACGTGGGCTAGTTGATCTGGACATTTCCCGACAAGTCATAAAAAGCTCTCGAAGGTCTGCAATGACTGACATGACAAGAGGAACTGATGATGCACTACCCAATTTCGAAACTGCCCTTTGTGCATTCTACTATTATGACTTTCAAGAGTAAGTTGAAAGCCAGGCTGAGTGTTTGCCCCCCCCCCTGCCGAACCCTCCGTTTGGGAACCACTGCTATACTAGCGGCTAGAAGCACACTGCCGTTGTTGTTCAAGTGAGTCACACACCGCCGGCACAGTTTTAATAGCTACATGGTCATAATCAATTACCCCAAATTAATTAACACCCCTGTCTCATTAGAACACTCCCATCCATTCACCCACCCACACCCACACACACACACACACACTTCTTCTTCCTCCTCTCTGGGAGTTGGTCACACACACCCAGTGAAGACAGACTACAGCGAAATACAAAGTTCTCGAGCCAACGTTAAGTCGTGGCCTGGTATAGGTGAAATTATACAATCGCTTTGCATGCTATGCTAACGATATGAACGCTAACTGCACTGTTACATACACTCTTAGGGGACAAAAAGGGTTCTCTTTTATCCAAAGGAACTTAGTCATACGCATGAGTGGCCCCAGCAGGAATCAAACCCACGACCCTCGGCATTGCAGGCGCCATGTTCTACCAACTAAGACACACAGGACTGCTCACGGCCTGTTGTGTGATGATGTTGGGGAAGCATAAGGGTTTGTGGGAAGTGTTTCCTAATGTCGGCAAGTGACTTTGCTGTTCGGTTCAGCCCAGCCCAGCCCACACACCTGCGCGCACGCGCACACACACACACACACACACACACACACACACACACACACACACACACACACACACACACACACACACACACACACACACACACACACACACACACACACACACACACAGACATCAAACATACACAGACATCAAACATACAAGGACATACACAGTGATCATAGATGGGATAAAGAAACAGGTATTTAGTTTGCCAGCCAAATGAACCTCTGCTGTAGATAGTGGCAGCAAAGGTTCGTACTTTGTACACATTTACAGAACACAGATATATATCCACAGACATACAAAATCACTCTCTCAGATGCACTCCTCAAACAACCCAACATCTTTGAATTCAGAGCTGTCCTCAGTCGCCCACTTTTCCCAGCAAGCTCTCTTCTTCATACCAGAAAAACTCTTCTTCCCTTGAGTCAATCAGGCCGGTAATGTATGGCCTCAGTAACCCCGTTTATATATGGTTCTAACATGCGTCCTTTTTTCCTGATCTTGTGCGTTTATACTTACAAGATCTGATCACAATCAGTTAAAGATCTGATCACAATCAGTTCACAATGCCCCTTTTAATCTTCTACACCTGTCTGAAAATGTGAGCACAATCAGAACGTGGACATGATCCGTGCACAGGGCTTCTGTGTCGCCGTAGGCCTCTGATGACGGGATCCCCCGTGCCAGCAGGACAGAGAAATATCTATTTTTAAATGTCTCTCTCTTTCTCTGCTCAGGCCTCTGAGGTCAGACCCTGTAGACATAAAGCATGGCGCTCTCTCAGAGGAAGGCCGTCTCTTACAGAGATGTGCAGTATCAGGTGGCGTTCCCTTTTCTCTCGCTGCTCTCCCGGCCCTTTGTCACGTCACAGATCTATGACATTCCAAATCTCACATTCGGATGAGTCAGATGGACGCACGTTCCCGAAAAATGTCACATCCTTTGGAAGTTTGCGTGGTTAGGCGGTTGACCCTGTATGTGTGACGGTTAGATACTGAAGGAACAGTGGTATGTAAAGGCCTACTTCAAGACGGCACATAATGACAGCCATGTTACATGAGCTACAAAATGCTTCCCTCTTTTTGCTCTGGGGGAGATATGTAGCTACTTGGGCAAAGAGTGAGAGTGCTGAATGATGTGGTAGCAGGCTCTCTACTGTCCTTATGTGAAGTTAAAATTAAGTACTTGGGTGGCCTATTCAATCCAAACCCCGAGACGGGGAGTTTGCAGGGCAGGACCAAATCGACTCCTCGGCACGTCGAGTTGTGTGGCCAGCGAGTGTTCTCCTGCAGCACACGCAGCCCACTAGACTCATACAGTACAATCAAACCACATGTCACACCGCAGTAACTGAAGAGGACAGCATGGCATGGCGATTCCTTGGTTATAACAGTGGGAGCTTGGGGCCATCACTTTCTCACGTTTGAATAGAGTCGCTCCAATCCATTTCTGAAGGAATTCTTGGGTTAAAAGAGAGGCTATTTTTTGCAAGAGGGAAAAACACTTTGGTGGTCCCACCTGTCAAGGATACTGGCTAAGGAAATAGACATTGTTATGTAACTTCCTGATATGCGGAGCGATTCACAGCAGTCCTCCAGCACGGCACACACACACATACACTGTACACACACACACACACTCACACGCGCGCATGCACGCACGCACTCTGCACAGTGCACACTCAGAGATATTTGCCAGCAGCACCTGACACTCGATCATGGTGTCGTCTCCATGCTTTCCCCTGGGGCGGGCGGCACAATCCCACGTCAGAAACACATTACACTCGCAAGATTGAGGAGCCGGCGGCCATTATCTCTCTGCTACAGTGCTGCTCCTGCGGAGAGAACGAGGTAGGGAGGGAGAGAAAGAGAAGGGTTGAGGGAGGGAGGGGTTAAAATGTTGAGAAGGAGGGGGAGGGAGAGAGAGGGGAAATAGAGAGATAGGAAGATGATCTTGAGGATAGACAGTGGTATGGAATATGAGAGATAGAGAGATCGAATATGAGAGACAGAGAGATGGAATATGAGAGACAGGGAGATGGAATAAGAGAGATGGAATATGAGAGACAGAGAGATGGAATATGAGAGACAGAGAGAAGGAATATGAGAGACAGAGAGATGGAATATGAGAGACAGAGAGATGGAATATGAGAGACAGGGGGATGGAATATGAGAGACAGGGGGATGGAATATGAGAGACAGGGAGATGGAATATGAGAGACAGGGAGATGAAATATGAGAGACAGAGAGATGGAATATGAGAGACAGAGACAGAGAGATGGAATATGAGAGACAGAGAAAGAGAGATGGAATATGAGAGACAGAGACAGAGAGATGGAATATGAGAGACAGAGAGATGGAATATGAGAGATAGAGAGATGGAATATGAGAGACAGGGAGATGGAATAAGAGAGATGGAATATGAGAGACAGAGAGATGGAATATGAGAGACAGAGAGATGGAATATGAGAGACAGGGAGATGGAATATGAGCGATAGAGAGATGGAATATGAGAGACAGGGAGATGGAATATGAGAGACAGAGAGATGGAATATGAGAGACAGAGAGATGGAATATGAGAGACAGAGAGATGGAATATGAGAGACAGGGAGATGGAATAAGAGAGATGGAATATGAGAGACAGAGAGATGGAATATGAGAGACAGAGAGAAGGAATATGAGAGACAGAGAGATGGAATATGAGAGACAGAGAGATGGAATATGAGAGACAGGGGGATGGAATATGAGAGACAGGGGGATGGAATATGAGAGACAGGGAGATGGAATATGAGAGACAGAGAGATGGAATATGAGAGACAGAGACAGAGAGATGGAATATGAGAGACAGAGAAAGAGAGATGGAATATGAGAGACAGAGACAGAGAGATGGAATATGAGAGACAGAGAGATGGAATATGAGAGACAGAGAGATGGAATATGAGAGATAGAGAGATGGAATATGAGAGACAGGGAGATGGAATAAGAGAGATGGAATATGAGAGACAGAGAGATGGAATATGAGAGATAGAGAGATGGAATATGAGAGACAGGGAGATGGAATAAGAGAGATGGAATATGAGAGACAGAGAGATGGAATATGAGAGACAGAGAGATGGAATATGAGAGACAGAGAGATGGAATATGAGAGACAGAGAGATGGAATATGAGAGACAGGGAGATGGAATATGAGCGATAGAGAGATGGAATATGAGAGATAGAGAGATGGAATATGAGCGATAGAGAGATGGAATATGAGAGACAGAGAGATGGAATATGAGAGACAGGGAGATGGAATATGAGCGATAGAGAGATGGAATATGAGAGATAGAGAGATGGAATATGAGAGATAGAGAGATGGAATATGAGAGACAGAGAGATGGAATATGAGAGACAGAGAGATGGAATATGAGAGACAGAGAGATGGAATATGAGAGACAGAGAGATGGAATATGAGAGACAGAGATGGAATATGAGAGACAGAGAGATGGAATATGAGAGACAGAGAGATGGATATAGAGACTATTAGAGGGAGAGCGAGAAAGAAGGAAAGTAAGAAACCATAGAAAGGCAGGTGAGAGACAATGAGACAATTCAGAGAGAAGAAAGTAAGGGCCATTAGAAACACCATTTTGGCACTATGTTAAGGTCAGGCAGAGGCTTCAGCTGTTGTTGACGTTGTGTGCCTTTGTGTTGGGCTTTTCATTCAAGCCAAATCATGTGGCATGGTGTTCTCATCCTCTGGTAAAATACCTTCAAGGATCAAACGTTGATTCAGATTTGAGCTTTTGATTCCTAACGGCGTTTCTTTTACACTTTTTTTAGAAAACATTCATGTGCTTATCATTGCATGTCATTTTAATCACATACACTTTTTAAAGCTATCGACAACACATTAGCATATTGCCTTTAGGGCTTTCACATCCACACCATAAATGCCTTCACTTAAGAATGTCTTACAGGCGATATCAGTAAGAAGGATACCTCTTCATGTTGGAGACTCACACAGAGAACCTGAATAATGTTGGTCATTGACTACATTTCCCATGAGGCTATGCAACAAGGTATCATATTAGAATGGCTGGCAGGGCTGAGAGAGCTTTCAAGAAGAAGAGAGTTGGGGTTTTCCTTAGACCAGCATGCTCTATAACTATGGTCCCTGAAGGAGCCCTGCCCAAGATGGACACAGAAAAGCTTGTTTACTGTTGAGTCCTCTGCTGGCTGGGGTGTGTGGATGCGGTGGGTAGGGGGGTGCAGAGGGGAGGGGGGGGGAGGACTTATGGGATATAGGGGAGGGGAAGATGGGAATGCTCCATGGCTGGTCAGTGGAGATGACCAAAGGAGGGGTCAGGGGAGCAGGGCTGCCAGGCAAGACAAATGTCCTCCTGCACGGAGAGGAATGGACCGATGGTTTCATCTCAGCTGAAGATAAACAACAACCGCTGGGCCGAGAGAGAAAGGGGGCTTCTGTGTGTGTGTGTGTGTGTGTGTGTGTGTGTGTGTGT
Organism: Oncorhynchus gorbuscha; assembly: GCF_021184085.1. NCBI lineage: Eukaryota > Metazoa > Chordata > Actinopteri > Salmoniformes > Salmonidae > Oncorhynchus > Oncorhynchus gorbuscha. Next base: position 24,192,327 of record NC_060198.1, on the reverse strand, counting down.
GTGTGTGTGTGTGTGTGTGTGTGTGTGTGTGTGTGTGTGTGTGTGTGTGTGTGTGTGTGTGTGTGTGTGTGTGTGTGTGTGTGTGTGAGGGAGGGAGGAGAGATAGATTGGTATAGAGAAAGAAAGAGAGAGGTGGGTGTATTGGGAATCCCATGTGTACTCCATCAACAACACAGTGGCTCATATTCAAAAGAGACAAATTCACAGATTATTTTGGGGATGAGTATGTTTTTGGGTTCAAAACCTTATTTCCTCAACAAACACTCCTTTCATTTGATAATTAGTTCAGCTCAACAAAGACGGCTCAAGAGGAGGAAATGTGTTCCACGTTTTCATTGACTTCACTCATTCGGTCTATTTTCTCTCCCCGTCCCTCACCCTTCCAGCCCCAGTATGTGTAGAAAGAGGGGGGAAACCGAGAGAAAGGGAGGATGCCGGAGGACCCCATTTCCTCCCACCGGTGTAATTTACGGTCTTCCAGCAAAGAGGCAGTCAACACAAACCCAATCAGAGAGAATCCAGAGACAGAGTGGGAAAAGAAAAGGAGGAAAGGGTCACAAAAGAGAGGGAAGAGGGGAGAGTAGGCTACAGAGAGAGGAGTGAGAGTGAGAGGAACGAGAGCAGCTGGACTGGCCCAAGCGTGTTTAAAAAGGGGGGGAAAGGAGGGGAGGAGGGCTGGGCACTGCCCCGGGGTATGGGGGGGAGGGGTCTTGACCCCCATCAATCTCACTCAGGGCTCACTTAACTACACCAGAGGGGCCCGGGCCCAGGGGTGAGGGAGGGGGCCCCTTGCCACCCGAAAGGCGCGGAAGAAACTCCCCTATTGTGCGTGCCCCTGGGGAGGGATGGGACGCCCTCAAACACCCTCCACTCCCCCGTAGTCCTGCCACGCTGACCCTCTCTAGCCTCCAGCTGACTACAAGATTCTGTCAGCATGTGTATCGTTCTGTAAATTACTCTACCTCTCCCTCTCTCTTTCTCTCTGTTTGGTCTCCTCCTGTGCTTGGCTGATGTCAGAATCCCTACTGGCTTCCTGCTCGTCTTCCACGGCAATCCCCTACGGGCCTGCAAGCAATCCTACTCTCCACAGACACGCGCGCACACACACACACACACACACACACACACACACACACACACACACACACACACACACACACACACACACACACACACACACACACACACACACACACACACACACACACACACACACACACACACACACACACACACACACTAGGGGAGGAGACCAATCCGACAGAGAGAGGTGGGGTGATGCAGAGAACGAAAGAGTGAGAGGGCGGGGAGAAAAAAGAGGAGGGAAGACAGGAAGAGGATGGGGAGAGAGGAGGAGGAGAGGGAGAAGGAGATGCAGAGTGAAAGGGACAAAAACAGAGGGAGTGAGAGGAGAAACGTACACGGCGACGGATAAGGAGGAAATGAGATGGGACCAGGGCAATGGAGGAACAGGGGTTATAGGTCAAAGGAAAGAGCTGAGAACAGCACTGACGTAGACTCCCTGCTGGACAAGAGGGGAAGAAAAGAGAGAGGCATCTTAAGACAGGAAGAGAGGCAGATGACTGGAGAAAACTCCCCGCCTCGGGGTTTTGATTGAATAGGCCACCCAAGTACTTGATTTTAACTTCACATAAGGACAGTAGAGAGCCTGCTACCACATCATTCAGCACTCTCACTCTTTGCCCAAGTAGCTACATATCTCCCCCAGAGCAAAAAGAGGGAAGCATTGTAGCTCATGTAACATGGCTGTCATTATGTGCCGTCTTGAAGTAGGCCTTTACATACCACTGTTCCTTCAGTATCTAACCGTCACACATACAGGGTCAACCGCCTAACCACGCAAACTTCCAAAGGATGTGACATTTTTCAGGAACGTGCGTCCATCTGACTCATCCGAATGTGAGATTTGGAATGTCATAGATCTGTGACGTGACAAAGGGCTGGGAGAGCAGCGAGAGAAAAGGGAACGCCACCTGATACTGCACATCTCTGTAAGAGACGGCCTTCCTCTGAGAGAGCGCCATGCTTTATGTCTACAGGGTCTGACCTCAGAGGCCTGAGCAGAGAAAGAGAGAGACATTTAAAAACAGATATTTCTCTGTCCTGCTGGCACGGGGGATCCCGTCATCAGAGGCCTACGGCGACACAGAAGCCCTGTGCACGGATCATGTCCACGTTCTGATTGTGCTCACATTTTCAGACAGGTGTAGAAGATTAAAAGGGGCATTGTGAACTGATTGTGTTCAGATCTTTAACTGATTGTGATCAGCTCTTGTAAGTATAAACGCGCAAGATCAGGAAAAAAAGCACGCATGTTAGAACCATATATAAACGGGGTTACTGAGGCCATACATTACCGGCCTGATTGACTCAAGGGAAGAAGAGTTTTTCTGGTATGAAAAAGAGAGCTTGCTGGGAAAAGTGGGTGACTGAGGACAGCTCTGAATTCAAAGATGTTGGGTTGTTTGAGGAGTGCATCTGAGAGAGTGATTTTGTATGTCTGTGGATATATATCTGTGTTCTGTAAATGTGTACAAAGTACAAACCTTTGCTGCCACTATCTACAGCAGAGGTTCATTTGGCTGGCAAACTAAATACCTGTTTCTTTATCCCATCTATGATCATTGTGTATGTCCTTGTATGTTTGATGTCTGTCCATGTGTGTGTGTGTGTGTGTGTGTGTGTGTGTGTGTGTGTGTGTGTGTGTGTGTGTGTGTGTGTGTGTGTGTGTGTGTGTGTGTGTGTGTGTGTGTGTGTGTGTGTGTGTGTGTGTGTGCAGGTGTGTGTGCTGGGCTGAACCGAACAGCTGGCTCATCTCCTCTCTCTGGGTTAGTGACGGCTCTCACTCACAGCAGAGGATTTTGGGGTCTCACAAGGCCACGCTGCCATCTGATAGGGCCACTACAGGAGTGCTATTTATCTAAGGTTAGGTTACAGCAATTACAGCAGAGTCAGGCAGACTGACACACACACATGCTAACACACACGCATGCACGCTCACACACAGTGATACACACGCCACATACACACAAACACACGCACACACCCAATTATAACAAAAGCAGTCACTCTCTCTCCCCTTCTCTCTCACACGCTAAACACAGCGAAAGCGCTACAACGTTTGTCACTGAAAAGCTTCTAGCGAAATTACAGATCTGACATCGACCTCCGTCATGCTGCCCTCTCCTCTCATCAAACTCTCTCTCCCTCCCGTCCCCCCTCCACCTTCGCTAACCCCTGTCCTACCTGTCAGCTCATCCATGACAATGCATTTACAGCCGAAGCCCTCCTCACCCCTTAAAGTCCCCCTCCTTACCCCCTAGCCCCCCCCTTCATACCTGCTTCCCTGTTTATGAAACCAGATGCTGCTCTGTGAAACACTGGCCTACCGCCAACAACCTCATTATATTATGCACATGGTGGTTCACACAGTACTAGTTCACACAGTACTGGTTCATACAGTACTGTTTCATATTGTACTGGTTCACACAGCACTGGTTCATATAGTACTGGTTCACATAGTGCTGGTTCATATAGTACTGGTTCACACAGTACTGGTTCATATAGTAATGGTTCACACAGTACGGGTTCATATAGTACTGATTCCTACAGTACTGGCTCGTACAGTACTGGTTCACATAGTACTGGTTCATACAGTATTGGTTCGGGGCGGCAGGGTAGCCTAGTGGTTAGAGCGTTTGACTAGTAACCAGAAGGTTGCAAGTTCAAATCCCCGAGCTGACAAGGTCTGTCGTTCTGCCCCTGAACAGGCAGTTAACCCACTGTTCCTAGGCCGTCATTGAAAATAAGAATTTGTTCTTAACGGACTTGCCTAGTAAAATAAAGGTAAAATATATATATATATAGTACTGGTTCTTACAGTACTGGTTCATACAGTACTGTTTCACTGATTCAGTACTGGTTCCTCCAGTACTCGTTCATACAGTACTGGTTCACACAGTACTGTTTCGTATTGTACTGGTTCCTACAGTACTGATTCACATAGTACTGGTTCCTCCAGTACTCGTTCATACAGTACTAGTTCACACTGTACTGGTTTGTACAGTACTGTTTCATATTGTACTGGTTCATATTGTACTGGTTCGTACAGTACTGGTTCATATAGTACTGGTTCATACAGTGTTGGTTCATATAGTACTGGTTCATACAGTATTGGTTCATATAGTATTGGTTCACACAGTACTGGTTCATATAGTACTGGTTCATACAGTATTGGTTCATATAGTATTGGTTCACACAGTACTGTTTCATATAGTACTGGTTCATGTAGTACTGGTTCATGTAGTACTGGTTCATACAGTATTGGTTCATGTAGTACTGGTTCATACAGTATTGGTTCATATAGTACTGGTTCATACCGTATTGGTTCACACAGTACTGTTTCATACAGTACTGGTTCATGTAGTACTGGTTCATACAGTATTGGTTCATACAGTATTGGTTCATACAGTACTGGTTCACATAGTACTGGTTCATGTAGTACTGTTTCATACAGTACTGGTTCACATAGTACTGGTTCATGTAGTACTGGTTCATACAGTATTGGTTCATATAGTACTGGTTCATACAGTATTGGTTCATACAGTATTGGTTCATATAGTACTCAGCTCAGAGAGAATGAGGTGGATATCTGGGTTCTAAACGAGGAGCAAATCAGTAAGATTACCCTTGATCCAGAACAAGTGGGGTTTGAGAGTGTGTGTGTGTGTGTGTGTGTGTGTGTGTGTGTGTGTGTGTGTGTGTGTGTGTGTGTGTGTGTGTGTGTGTGTGTGTGTGTGTGTGTGTGTGTGTGTGTGTGTGTGTGTGTGTGTGTGTGTGTGTTGACATGTTTATTTATTATTGAAGAGCAAATTCTATATGAGGATATTCCTAATGACACATTTTTGCCCCTGAATTTAAAAAAAGTATGAAACACATCTTGTTGTTTTTATTATTTAACTAGGAAAGTCAGTATTATTATTTACAATGACGGCCTAGGAACAGTGGGCTAACTGCCTCCTGCCGACAGATTTTTACCCCGTCAGCTCAGGGATTCGATCAAGCAACCTTTTGGTTACTGGCCCAACGCTCTCGAACCACTGGGCTACCTGCCTTCATGTTACATGAAGAGAAACACTGCCAAATATTGTTGACACATTGGAATCCAGCTAAAGTTGTTATTTGTTATAAATGGCATCTTATTACTCTTTTGTTTCTTTGGGATTAATTAAATGTAGCACCATAATATATCATTTAGCACTCGATTGTTATCACTCGTGTGGAATTAATGAATAACTCATTGTTAATAACATGAATGAATAACATTTGGACACCTCTATTCATTCCGGTCATTTTAAAACCATGTGGACTAGCAACAGCAGATTTCTTCTTTTTCCCTCCTTGTGTTATTCAACTGTTGCCATGCGCCCGCAACAGAGAGAACGCAGATGTGCGAGTGCCTTTTGAACTGTAAAACCATGTGGACTTCTACACCTAAAGGTTGAATGTAAATGGAGCGCCGACTGTATGGAGCAGCATGTTTTGTATCTCTTTTCTTCTTCAGCCAACGAACCAGCTTGAGATACTAACGATGCTGAATGTTTCTGGGGTCTACAACTTTGTTTTTGGGCCTGTGTGTATGTGTTTAGTTGAATTTATTGTATAATAATTGGCCTATACCGTTGAAATCCTTCTTGCCTAAGCAGTTTTGATTGAATGGGGACCACACACAGCAATCCTATGACTTATTCTCTATTGGGGCTTGATTGACTCTGGAACTGTCCTTTATGGATCATGTTAGAGATAAGTCCGTGTTCTGTTCCAGCCAATGATGAACAAAAGCCAGACTTTATCTGGTAAAAACAGGCCCACCCAGTCATTCACGGCTCTGTGGTGCCACTGTCTCCCACTCCCATGACCTCTGACCCCTAGCGTAATGTCACCCCCAAAGGCACTGGTAAATTGACCCCCTCGGAGATTGACGCACAAGGACCCTCTGTTTGCGTTGTCGGAGGAGGGGTGGGGGAGGGGTCCAGACAGCTTGGCTACAGGGTGACAGGGAGGGACACCGGGGCGTGTCATCTATTCTATCCTTCTATCCTTTCCTGTCCTCTTCCTTTCCTGTCCTGTCCCTGGTGCTGTTGCCACAGTGCCTGGCAGATGTCACCAGGTGCTGGCACCTCTGGTAGCTGGGTGACAGCCAGCCAGAGGCCACGGTTACGTGTCTATCACTTAGACCTCTGCCACCCGACCAGAGTCTGACGGGCCCCGACATTATACAACAGGTTAGGGCTGGGTAGGGCCTGTTTTTCATCAATAACAAGGGTACAGGAAGGGCTTGGGTATCACTAAATTGATCACTAACATTTTGAAGCTGAGCTCTCCTGCATTGTACAGTCATATCTGACGAAGATGACAACATGGTGTCAGACGTGCTTCAACCTGGTCAAATATAAAACAGGAAATAATATTTCACAGAAAAGAACAATGTTTCATGAGTTTTGTCGGAGTTTAGAGTGACGAGAAGGAGCTAACAGCTAACTGCTCTCTCATGTCTCTTCATTGAGCAGAACAGCCCAAGCGACACCGTTGCTATGGATACTCACAGACCCAGAGCCGCCATGAGTACTTGTTCACACAGCACTGGTTCATATGGTACTGGTTCATATAGTACTGGTTCATATTGTACTGGTTCACACAGCACTGGTTCATATAGTACTGGTTCATATAGTACTGGCTCACACAGCACTAGTTCATATAGTACTGGTTCATATAGTACTGGTTCACACAGCACTGGTTCATATAGTACTGGTTCATATAGTACTGGTTCACACAGCACTGGTTCATATAGTACTGGTTCATATAGTACTGGTTCACACAGCACTGGTACATATAGTACTGGTTCATATAGTACTGGTTCACACAGCACTGGTTCATATAGTACTGGTTCACACAGCACTGGTTCATATAGTACTGGTTCACACAGTACTGGTTCACACAGCACTGGTTCATATAGTACTGGTTCACACAGTACTGTTTCATATAGTACTGGTTCATACAGTACTGGTTCCTCCAGTACTCATTCTTACAGTACTGGTTCACACAGTACTAGCTCATGTTGACAAAATACCCTAACACAGATTTGAGGGGTATGCCCAAAATGGCACCCTAATCTCTAAATAGTGCATTACTTTTGACCAGCAGTGCAAAAAAAGTAGTGCACTATAAAGAGAATTGGCTGCCATTTGGGACGTAACCAAGATGTGTCAGATGAGTGGCTTGAATCTGAGTGCGTCAGCCTTCAATAAATCCTCATATAAATACTCTTCTGTGCCGTCGAATCACTGATGTGTCCATGCAGGCAGAGCTATTGTCGTCATTACCACTAACGAGGACAATCTCTATTCATGTATTCCTCTCCTATCTTATATATGGCATTTATGTGTTTCTATGTTTGAACCGTTAATCAGCTGGGCCGGTTAATTAGGTGTCACTTTTCCATTTACAGTAAATAACACAATGGCAAGACGTGTGTTAGTTGAGGTCCCAATGGTTTTAGATTGCCTCAACTGGGTACACAGTTCCATATCTTTCCATATAACGCCTCTGTGAATACCAAGATAAGCTCGTCTGAAATAGGACTGTGAATCGAAACCATGTGAAAAGTTCCAGTTACAAGTTACCTCTACAAACAGTAGCACAACATGCTGTGAGACCCACAGCTGTAAGGAGAAATATAAATGTGATCCATAACTGTCAAATCATTACTGTTACACACAGTTCCCCTGTGTTAGAGCTGATGTTCCTCTAAAATGGGCCTCGGGACAATGCAAAGAAACTGGACGTTTGCCATGGCAATGTAAAGAGAGAGAGGAGAGGAGGAGAGGGGAAGGAGGGGCTGCCACCTCCTTCTCCAGATGCGCTCGCCATGGCAACAGCAGGCTGGGAACCTGACCTTTGACCCTGCCTGGGTTCTGTACTGAGGGTCGCCGGCTGACCCCTGTTGTTTGTACAGAAAGTCCCGCAGGCCACGAGAGAAAGAAGGGGGGGCAGGGTCGGGGAGCGACATCTGCTGGTGTGTGTGTATGTGTGTATGTGTGTGTGTGTGGGGGCGTGTGCGTGTACGTGTTAAATGATTTCTGTTATAGTGTACTCTTATGTATGTACTGTGTAGTTTGTGTGTCATGAAGCACATTGGCGCTGCATTACTCAACTTTACTCCTGACCGGAAACTTAATTTAACTTCCTTTTTAATGTAGGTGTTTTTTTATTAGGCTAGACAACTCCCTTCATTCATGATCACACTAACTCCACACAGACATATGTATCAGTGCCCATAGCAAGGCTTGGCGCCAAAACCACTACTGCCATTTACTGAGTAATGTCTTTTTCCCACATCCTACACTGATGACAAAGTTGTTCCTGTCAATCACACGGACAATCTCAATCCTGATTGGACAACATCTGTCTCTCTCTCTCATTAATGTGATTGGATAACTATCTCTTTGTGTAATGAATGTGATTGGTCAACTCTCTCTCTCTCTATAACTCCTCATACCTAGGCTCCACCCCTCTCCTCTCCTCTCTTTGCGCCAGTGGTTTAGGTGTTAAGGAGCAGCTCCACACTAACACGGCATGCCTATCTCTCTCTCTCCGATGCCCGCGTCCCAAATGGCACCCTATTCCCTATAAAGTGCACTACTTTTGACCAGACCTCTATGGGCCCTGTTCAAAAGTAGCGAAGTGTGAAGCAATAGGGTGCCCCCCCCTATCCACGGTCTGAACATACAGACACCGTCATAAACGTCTGAACATGAAGGAAGATTTCTGGGATTGGGGGGGTCCCAAATGGCATCCTATCCACTCAATAGTGCACTACTTTTGACCAGCACATGGTCAAAAGTAGTGCACTACAAAGGGATAGGTGGCCGGTTGGCAAGCACATCATGGCTTCTACTCCAAGACCTTTATGGGTTTGTGAGTCCTATTGTATGAATGGGCTTTATGGGGAGAGTGAAGGGTGATGTGCACACAGGTATATACCGGTACATACAATATCCATCTATATGCTGTGTCTAATTAGAGTATGTAACACATGTCCCTACATTCATACAGAATACAATCCCTCGCCTTTGTCTTCTTACTACAATAAGAGGTATCTGTTTGACGGTGTTGGTATGTCTCAAAATCTCCATTGGGCCCCGCAGTACAGTGTCAGGGTGTGATTTTAACACACACACACACACACACACACACACACACACACACACACACACACACACACACACACACACACACACACACACACACACACACACACACACACACACACACACACACACACACACACACACACACACACACACACACAGCTCTCCAGCCTCCTATCCTTTATAGGTCTCTTTATAGAGCAGCAAGGCCTGTTGGGATCTCAGGGGACTAGGACCAATGAGGGAGGTGGGGGAGGGGTCAGGGGCCACAGACACTTCCTGTCTGTAATCAACGTTCCAGGTGTAATGGATTCCATGTGACAGCTGCACAGACACATGCTCGCGCACACAGGAACCCCTCACTCGCATGCACACCCGCATGCATTCACACACAAGCACACTCACAAACAAACACACACGCAGATGGGTCGGCCCACGTATAACGTCTTGTCCAGCCACAGTGTGTGATGTTAAACACACGGCCCAGCCGCCTGGCAAGCCCATTTATTACCAGTGGGGTTAATGTCAACACAACTAGGAGTGTGCAGACTTGGATGAATGAGGCAAAGCTATGATATTACACAGTGTGTGTGTGTATTTTGGTGTGAGAGTACTCTTGAAAAACGCTGATCTCTCTCTTTCTCTCCTCCATCTCTCTCTCTCTCATGCTGTGAAAGACGTAGACTAAGTTAGTGACAGCTCCACGGTTGTCAGATTGAAGCGCCTCTCCTGTAAGGCCACTGTCAGGGGGTGTTGTTTTATAATTAGCTACTAATTAATACAGTTGTTGTAGCCCGGGCCCAGTCACCGGTTGACACAATACAACTACCGGTAAGAACCAGAACCATCCAAGTGAAACACCAAGCCTGTCTTCCCCAGACTAGATCCATCTAGAAGAGGATGTTTTACTAGGCTCTCTCCCATAGACTAGAACATCTTTATATTATAGCATGTAGTGTATTTCTGGGTATTTTCATCATTAAAAAAACTTGGGAACAGTCGTTTGAATAGTGCTGTACTACCAGCTTGATGTCGAGTATTTGTTCTTTTTAGTTCGTGAAAACGGGGAATCAAGTCAATCAAATATTACCCAATTCATACATTTACATTTGAAGGGGGAAAAAAAGGAAAAAAATCACATTCAGAAATGTTTCATTTAAAAACCGCCGCCTACGCAATTATTTGTTACGAGGAGCTTTCATCTAGTTATGTTTTAATTTATGTAAAATATCAACACCATAGCCAAGATAGTCTACATACAGATGGATGGGCGGCATCCCATCTTAGAGACGAAAAAAAAGAAAGAAAAGAAATAGCAAGCAGGCACTGTAAAGGCCTCTAAAATGGATACTTCGGTAGAGGGAAGCATGGTAACACGTTGGAATAATGTCAGCAGATTGGCTATCTACATCATATTTGATCTGCTGGGACAGACCCTATCCGTCTCTTAGCTGTGGACGAGGTATGATATTGTTTTAACAGCTTGTGACACGGGGTTTTTAATAGAAATGACGGATGCCGTGTTTTCGTAGCGCCGAAAGATCCCTCGCCACTTACCACTGATAACTCCGGTGGTGCGTTAACCCATGCCACTCGACAACCATATTATTAAACGTTCCTGGCTGAAAGATGAAGTGGAGGAGAAATGGATGCGATTATTTCCCTCTCTAATGCTTCATATTTATCTCTGTGTATTAATCTGGTCATGGATAATTGTACATTTTCACACACACACACACACACACACACACACACACACACACACACACACACACACACACACACACACACACACACACACACACACACACACACACACACACACACACACACACACACACACACACACACACACACACTACTGTGGTAATATTGTCAATATACTGTGCTTTTGGACATGTAATGTAGCACATTATATGTCCATAAAACATTAAAAAGACACGTTTTATTATACTCAGTTATATGTAAAAGAACTGTTTTAAAATCGACAAATGTAGGCTTTACAGACTCACTCAAAGCCAACAGCTCAGAAAATGCCGGCATTGAGGCCCCTCAAAATGTGTCCAGATCTGTCCAGAGTATTATTATGGAAATGGTGTTCAATACCATGCAGTGAATTCATTATCATTCCTTTGTTAAGACCCAATTTACATAGAACTACAAAGACAAGCTGCCAAAGGATCCAGACATGATTTACATGTGTGTGCCTCTTATGCAGTGTGTGTGTGTGTGTGTGTGTGTGTGTGTGTGTGTGTGTGTGTGTGTGTGTGTGTGTGTGTGTGTGTGTGTGTGTGTGTGTGTGTGTGTATCTTCAGCTTGTACAGTATGTTATAAAACGGCATCGTGTTTCTTGTCATTTATGGGGAAGTAAACATGCATGTAATGTTGCCTTTGTGTGTGTGTTTGTGTGTATGTGTATTTGTGTGAACGTGTGTGTGCGTGCATGTGTTTGTGTGTGTGTGTTTATCTTTGTCTTGAAGGTGTGTAAATCTGTCATTTCGGGCGATTGCATTTCTCTTGGCGGATGAGAGTAAGCGTTTATCTGTGCTCTGCAAGAGGAAGGGGTGTGAAAATGCTGACGTGTGTGTGTGTGTGTGGGTGTGTAAAAGTGCCATGAAACTGATTGCACGCTTACCAAAGCATTTGATACGGACAATACAAAATGCATAAAAACAACCATTTTGTCAAGCCTCTTGCAATCCACAGATCCCACAGTAGAGTTGCTGTAGTCGAGTGTAGCAGCATACTAAAGAGCCTTCATTAATTCTGAGTGTGTGCAGGATACGTCATGTCCCCTGCTCTCGAGACAGCCCGGGCCTCGTCAGAATCAAATTGGTGTGTGTTAACGGTGCATGTATTCATTAATATACCTGAGCTGGAAAAAGGTTAGTCCCTAGCATCACTAAAAGTGTAGGAGACTACTAGATTGGTGTGGTCCAAAACTGGGATAAGTACCAATCATTGCGGGACAGTTCACCCTCAAAGAAACATTTCTCAGATGCTTCCACAAGTCAAATGTAGTTTAGGTATGGACCGTAAGACTCCGTATCTCACTCAATCTGTTCTTTAGGTCCCCGTATGCAATACCAAACATCGACAGGATTGGGAATGAAGGGACAGATAGACACCATCTAATTACATTTCAAATGGTCATCAACCCAATCATCCTTCGCTCTATGGGGCTACAAAAACGTTGGTGCTGTTCCCTACACCAAGACCCCATCATCTATCCCTAAACCTACAGACCCGGCTTTTAGTCTTAGTCTAGTTACTCTTCTAACATACCACGAAGTGGAAGGGAGAGAGTTAATGCCGATCGGCAGCCATCAGTTTAATCATAATCAGGAGGCTAAAGAGGAGTAATGGAACTCGGGCTCCGGGCCGCGCTTGTGTTTTCCGCCGTAGATTAGCCGCTGATTTGCATAGCGCCTTCCTTCATCCCGGTAGCGGCGGAGACAGGTTGTCCTCCTCGGACACAGTCAAGCGTAGCTCCCGGAGCCGATTTGACAAATGGATCCGCGCAGCGCTTGTCTTTGGGCTGGAGGGACTGGGGGGGAAGGAGGGGACGTGGAGGCGGGGAAGGGGTAGCGGTGAGGACAGTGATTGATAGCCGACGTGGTAAATAGTGCAGAACTTTTTTTTAATAGGAGTACAAGAGGTGTTTAAAAATCGCAGTAATGGTGAAATATGGAGCCACGGGAGGGAGGGAATGGGAGGGAGGAAGGGAATGGGAGGGAGGGAACGGGAGGGAGGGAGGGAACGGGAGGGAGGGAACGGGAGGGAGGGAACGGGAGGCAGAGAGGGAACGGGAGGGAGGGAACGGGAGGGAGGGAACGGGAGGGAGGGGGAAGAGGGGAGGGAGGGAGGGAACGGGAGGTAGGGAATAGGAGGGAGGGAGGGAGGGAACGGGAGGGAGACATAGGAGGTAAGGTAGAGGGGGAGGGTTGGTGGGAGGAGATTTTATATTTTATTTAAAAAGAAGGCGTTTTGACTTTTGAGATGCGTGTTTCTGCGAGTATGTGTGTGTGTGTGTGTGTGTGTGTGTGTGTGTGTGTGTGTGTGTGTGTTACCGTGTCACTCTCTGGTTTTATCAATTGGACATATTTTGCTGAACCGAATTGAACTTTTCCATTCCATGTCAGTTGATCTTGGAAACAATCCCAGTTGTCAAGATGCGATGGGATGTTGACACTAGTGGAGAGTGGTGACAGTGCTCTGTATATTAAGCAGCAGCTCTAGCAGGCTCAGATTGGATTCTGAAACCAAATGTTTGGCCTATCTGTCCATCAACGGAGAGGAAGTGCCGCTTAGCTCACCTATTAGACGTAGGAAGGAAAAAGAAAGAAAAAAACTCCTGGGACTCGATATGGTTCGTACTTTTATGCTTTCAACTCGTGTCATCCACTATCTTGCCAATTCCAATGTCATCGCTGTTGTCATTACCGTCGCTCTGTGTTCCTGGCCAACATTCACACGGTCGTCAGTGTTAGACGCACATGTCTATCATCCCAGTTTGACCACGAACGGCGTTACCGTAGGAACCTCATCGTCATCATCATCGTCGTTATGAGCTATTGCGGCACTGATACCCACAATTTGAAATAGGAAGTGGCTATTTAGCTAAATGGAAAAGAAGGACCATTCTACAGTATGACTGAATGGGTGATCAGGGCCTGGAAGTGTTGAAGGTAACTAGAACAGCCATAAAATAGAACATATGCCACTGCCAATCAATAAAGGATGCCATGAATGGTTGTGTCAAACATGTTACCCCCCACCCCGGCACGCTCCATCCCCCGCTCCCACTGTAAACCGGTAACGCTGGTGCATAGTGGACCTGACTGGAGAGGAAGTGGCCATTAAAGCACGGGTTACAGCTAATCTGTTACACCCATGCATTTTGAAGACATGGCCGGGGTGAGGGAAGAGGGTGAGAGTGTTTGCATGTTTGAGGTGGTTGTTGTGTGTGTGTGTGCATGCATGCATGTGTGTTTGGGGGTGGGTGGGTGTGTATTTGTGAGTCAGGTGTGTGTGTGTATGTGTGTGTGTTTGGGGGTGGGTTGGTGTGTATTTGTGGGTCAGGTGTGTGTGTATGTGTGTGTGTTTGGGGGTGGGTGGGTGTGTATTTGTGGGTCAGGTGTGTGTGTATGCGTGTGTGTGTGTTTTTGTGGGTCAGGTGTGTGTGTGTGTAGGACTGAGGCTGGTGGTGGGGTTCTAATGGATGGCTCCCATCACTCACTGTGCCTCCTCCGCCGCCCTCGGTAACGAGCGACTGGAGTGATGGGGTGGGCATGAAGAGGGAAGGAGGGATAGAGGAATGGAGGGCAGCAGGAGGATGTAACGGTGCTTTGAGTGTCCTGAGAGAGAGATAGAGAGAGAGAGAGAGAGAGAGAGAGAGAGAGAGAGAGAGACAGAGAGACAGAGAGACAGAGAGACAGAGAGACAGAGAGACAGAGAGACAGAGAGACAGAGGTGTGTCTGGGGGTCCCCACCGCCATGAGTTAAGCTCTCTCTGCTGTGAAATTAAAATGGAGTCGCACGCGAGAGGAGAATGAGAGCGGCGAGGAGAGGAGAGGGAAGGGGGGCTACCTTGTGCTTAAGGGGACAGCCCTCCTTCAGAATCACATTTACAGAGCACCTCTATCTCTCTCTCTCTCTCAATTCAAAGGGATTTACTGGAATGGGAAACATTCCAATTCATTGCCAAAGCAAGTGGAATAGATTACAAACAAAACTGAAATAAATAATAAAAAATGAACATTAAACACACAAAAGGTTCAAAAGGAATAGAGACATTTCAAATGTCATATTGTGGCTATATACAGTGCTGTAACTATGTGCAAATAGTTAAAGTACAAAAGGGAAAATAAATAAACATCACTCTCCCTCTCCCCTTTCCTCCACTCTCCCTCTTCATTATTCTCCCAATGACCAACTCATTGTTCTTCACTGCTCTTTCCTCTGATTGAGTAGAACACTGTATTTATAAACTGTGTGTCTGAATCCTAAAATATACAGAACATTCTCAATTGTTTTTATGAAATCACGAGATTGAGTGTAAACGAGTGTCAATATGCTCTACTGCCACCTGGTTTCCTATCACCATTACTACCGCATTCAAACCGTTGTCCCCATCTGATCATTTTCCCTGCAATTATAGGGTGAGATCACAGGGTGGCAGTGTTACTTAGGACTCCCTTACAACTTCAACCATCTCATGTGTGTCGACAACAGCTATTGGTAAGTTTTTTTTTAAAACACCCCCAACATATTCAACCTGGTTCTTCTCCCGACATCAGTCATTTCAGTGGCGTCGTGGTACAACAATTCCCACTAGCAACCAGTGGACTGTAGTCTGTAAGTCTGTAAGACACTCCCCAGGACTTGGAGCAGGACCCAGAGTTGTCTAGCTGCGCTAGACTGACCTAGTGGACCCACAGCCAACGTGCCACATGGGAGAGCAGCACCGAGGTGCCATGGTTTCCTGGTGCCAGAGACTACGGTGGCCTAATTGCTTTAGAGGTCTGCCACCAGCAGGACAGCACGAGTGAAGTTACTGCCATGGCAGAGTGCCAGCCCTGTGTTTGATGGCAGAGAGCCCAGCAGTGCCCAGTGATGTCATAAGAGCGTCTGCTAAATGACTTAAATGTAATGTAAAATGATGTACAATGCTGGCGGGTGCCCTCTGCTGGACAATGTGACTACTACACCAGGTGACATGATATTTGATGGTCTCTATTGTTTTAAGGAAATATTTGACCCAAATGCCTCGTCTGGCATCAGTGGTAGATTATAAAGAGAGGCTATCACAGTTTTTTTTGAGAGGTCACACAGCTTTTTTTTGGGGGGGGGGGGGGTGGAATCCTTACATGTCTCTTGTCATTGGGTGTATGTGCTTTTCTAGTCCCTGTCCACAAGGAGGTGCAGTTGCAAAAACCGCTTCAACTCAATAAACAATTTATACCCACTGGCCCACTGACCCACTGACAACACAATAGATGCATAACCAACAACATATCAAAAATCAAAACACTACACACACACACACACACACACACACACAAAACGACAAGAATGACATCTGGGTAAAACACACACACACACACACACACAAAACGACAAGAATGACATTGGGTAAAGCACACACACACACAACACGACAAGAATGACATCTGGGTAAAGCACACACACACACAAAACGACAAGAATGACATCTGGGTAAAGCACACACACACACAAAACGACAAGAATGACATCTGGGTAAAGCACACACACACACACAAAACGACAAGAATGACATCTGGGTAAAGCACACACACACACACAAAACGACAAGAATGACATCTGGGTAAAGCACACACACACAAAACGACAAGAATGACATCTGGGTAAAGCACACACACACAAAACGACAAGAATGACATCTGGGTAAAACACAGTGCATATTGTATCGACATGCCTTTACAGTACGATGTGACAGTGCCAGTTCCTCTAGCAGATTGGCAGGTGGATTATGCTGTACGTAGAATCAGTTTGACAGGGAAGAATCTTCTATTTGGCTCGTGACACTGGTTTCCGTTATCTGCGAGCCAGTTGTGATTGATGCCGGGACGTATTTGCTTATCTACGTCGTTACAGTTCTGCACGGGGTGCCTGCTTTGAATGAGCGTTTCATTGCGTGGGCACTTTACTATATTTTCCAGTCTCAGCAAACAGTCGTGTCAAATTGCCATCGATGTCAGGTAACATTACTGTTGATTACAAATGATATTAAATCAGATCTTCTCCCAAGTGAATGATTTGGTGTCTACTTTTTTTGTTGTTGTTATCCACCAAGTAAACCAAATCAATGTGATTAACCAGGACCCAGTCGTAAGAGGTGAAGTTCGCTCCCATTTTTCGCCCACCCAGGTGCAGACCAGAGCAGAAATGTTCTGTGCTTTCTGCGATCCACCGTCAGAAACAAGGACCCATTTGTAGGGCCACGTGCTGCTGTCTGTCTAAGGTCCCTGTTTACCTAGAAGTTCAGATCAAATCAAATTTTGGTGTAGACCTTACCGGGAAATGCTTACTTGCAAGCCCTTAACCAACAACGCAGTTCAACAAGAGTTAAGAAAATATTTGCTAAATAAACTAAAGACAAAAATATTCAACCTCCTCCTCCTGACATCAGTCATTTCAGTCGTGGTACAACAAGCCCCACTAAAAACTACAATAAAAAGTAACACATTAAAAATAACCACAGCGTGGCTATATACTGAGGTAATTTGTAAGGGGGAAAGTGACTATGCACAGATAACCATTCTCCTCATCTCTGTCCCTCTCTATCACAGACTAACACACACATGATCCCTTTGGCCCGTTCTCCTTCTCCACACCTACGTGTTTGAAGTACTGAAACACTCATTCGGGGGTCAGAGGTCAGAAGGAACAGTATGTGTCGAGCCATGCGACCTCTTGTGCAGTGCTGGTAAAAGAGAGCGCTGTTGGGTGTTGGATGGTGTGTCCCTTCTCAATTGTGTCTGTTGTTCAGGCATCTGCCAATAAAACACTCATGCTGAGACACACACACCCAGCCTGTCCCAGAAAAGAGAGAGAGAGAGAGAGAGAGAGAGAGAGAGAGAGAGAGAGAGAGAGAGAGAGAGAGAGAGAGAGAGAGAGAGAGAGAGAGAGAGAGAGAGAGAGAGAGAGAGAGAGAGAGAGATCAGACAAAGGGAGGGAGGGGTGCATGTGCTGTGCTGATACAAATGGCCTGAGCCTTTTAAATAAGGTTCATAAGCCGCCCTGAATGCTTTATTCACTGTACTGTGCTGTCAAGCTTGCCCATTGGTCTCACCATAAAGCAGTGGCTCTTATTCCAACTCAGAGCTCATCACCAGATCAAATCTCACATGACCGCTTCTGCCCAGAACATGCAAACTGATATGAAGCTGAGATGTGCTTGAGATCTAAGGATGGCATTGTTGGACGTTTTGCATGACGTGACCGTGGCAGAGATTGATAGGACAAGGGGCGCTGCTCAGGCAATTTCCTCCCTCTTCAATCTGATCTTTTAAATTGCTCATAGCGCTATATGAAGTAACATTATTGTAGAGCTCAGATAGTCATAACATGATATTATGATACAGGACAATGGGGTTCATATCTGTGTTTGTTAAAGTTAGGCAGGGCTTGGTCGGTAGGGATGTCCTTGTCTCATCGCGCACCAGCGACTCCTGTGGCGAGCCGGGGGCAGTGCGCGCTAACCAAGGTTGCCAGGGGTTGGATGCGCGCTGTGTTAAGAAGCAGTACGGCTGGCTGGGTTGTGTTTCGGAGGACGCATGACTTTCAACCTTTGTCTCTCCCGAGCCCGTACGGGAGTTGTAGAGATGAGACAAGATAGTAGCTACTACAACAATTGGATACCACGAAATTGGGGAGAAAAGGGGGTAAAATTCACAAAAAAAATAAAAATAATAAGTTGTGGACGACATGATGTAGGAAGTCAGAAAAACTGTACTTGCCCACTGTCCCATGTTGCTTCAGGGAAAGTCACTGGCGAAACATGTGTACGAAACAACAAACCCTTTCCCTCAAAAGGCACGCCTTGATTGTGGTAATTGTCCATATCGCCCTTCGAGAGACACTTATCACATGATTATAGGTTTATGGGCCTTTAGCAGGCAGATGGTTGACTACTTTGGAGCTGGACACAAGGAACCACACTATCTAGACTTGTGGGGACAGGACCCATCGACAGGGAGAGATGAGCTGGGTTATATAAGGCCTCTTTGTTTTTGTTTTACGGCAGCCATTTTGGGTCTTAAGGATGTTTTCAACTGAAACAAGCGGCCTTGGAGGTTGTTTTATCGGGTGGTTGACGTTTGTGTCTGCGTCGGTTCCGCTTTCCCTGAGCCCGGATATTGGCAGTGGGCTGAAGAGGGTTGTACGAGACCTCTGCTGTCTTACCCTTTGAATAAATATACAAAATAGATTTGGGGGGGGCCGTCATTGTAGGTGTTTGCGTGTGTCTGAATCGGTGTCATTGCATATTCAGGAGTGTAATATTGGTACACATGTGGTTTATGTATCCAAGAGCTTCTAAAACGACACGCTGACACCAAACAACGGTGTCAATAAAAACCGAAGCCACAGAGATGGGAATTTCTTCATGCATCCCAGGGATAAAGCCGTTTGGTTACATACTAACCAACGTCCTACTTCTGAGGGAGCGAGACAAAACCGTAACGCCGGGCGTGATGGAAACCAACACGAATACAACATGATATCTACTGGCGCGCAGATCTATAACCGTAAAGTCATGTTCATCCTCTCTGACCTCTGCCAGGCTTTACAGAGTTGCAAGCCTCCTGTCTGACTGAACCAACAGTGCATTTGCATGGCAGCCACAGCCAAAGTGCCGTCAGAGTGATTTGGCAGAACGCGTAATAAGTCGAGCGGATCTATTGAGCGTCGATCTACGCTCTTCCCTCACCTCGCTGTCGCCCCGGTTGTGTTTACTCAAGTCCCAGTGGGCGGGGTCTGTAGTGCTCCACTCAGCTGAGTGTGTATCTGTGTGACAGGAGGAGGGACGAAGGTTGCACCTGTAGCTCTACACCTGACTATCAGAGAGAGACAGAGAGAGAGAGAGAGAATAGGCTGTACAGGGGAGGACGAAGAAGACGAAGGGAAGGACAGCAGTAAAAGGATAAGAGTGGAAGAGGATTCTGGAGTGGATATTGGAGTGGCAATGATCTAATATTTGAGTCGATATATTTGGCTTTCCTAGCAGGGTTCGTCCCATAAACTATTAAGCTTTGGGAGGAAGGTCGTCTCCAGATCTCTACATATATACAGGTGAGGTTATTGCATACACACACAGCCTTGTACAACTAACCTTGTGGGGATACACAATTCAGTCCCATTCAAAATCCTGTTATCCCTAACCCTTAACCTAACGCTAACCGTACCATTACCGTAACCCTAACCTTAACCCTTACTCTAACCCTAGCTCCTAACCCTAAAACTAAATCTAGCTCCTAATCCTAATCCTAACCCTAAATCTAACTTTAACCCAGCATTTGAGCTTGTGGGGACCAACAAAATGTCCCCAGTTGGTCAAATTTTTGTTTGTTTACTATTCTTGTGGACACACACACACACACACACACACACACACCCTAAACTGTGCCTTGACAATGTATAATTAGCAACATTTTGCCAGATCGCAAGATTGTAAATGATGAAATATTGACGATCAAAATGTAAGCGCTAGTTGTATTTTACTTCACAACGTCAAATATCGGGCTTACTACCCTCTTCCCGTAACATACCTAAACCAGATGAATACCTCTTAAACTGACCGAGAGTGGACTTCAGACAGAACGGGCTTCCTTGGGCCCCTCGTACCAGTTAGCAATAAGGACCTTTGAACACTGAGCCTTTTGACCACACACACACACACACACACACACACACACACACACACACACACACTGGGTAAACACTAAGCTGTTAGCACACACTGCACCTAACTGATTGCACTGTTCCTTGGTGACCGTATGTCAATGTGTCTACATTTGTATGGATTCAATACAATACTCTCGCTGGCTATGTCAGCTGTAAAATACCAACGTGACACTTTCATTTGCGTAACTCGCCTTGACATCCTACTCTTCGCTAATAATTACCAGCTGTATGATCTTATAGTCACGGCACCAATTTAACATTTACCAAAACGTATATCCTTCGAGGGAATGACCCCAGCCCTAATGGCCGGCATATTGTCCACTGTTGCGCCAAAGCCTGCATAATGCAATAGTTTGACAGATTGACTGCAAGGGAGTTTCCCCTCATATTTGACCGTGCTCCACATTTGGTAAAAATATTTGATGTGTGAATTCCCAGATAAAGAGTCCAACCTTAGCGTGGGGAAATGGAGCTATCGGCTTTAATTGCAGACGGTTATCGCCAAAGGTGACTTGCCCGTCAGTGGCGTTGAGCCCAGAGTCTGCACACACAGGTGGATGTTTGCCGTAGCGTAGACCTTCCACAGGACTGGAAGGGTTACTACAGAGTGTACAGGGATATGGTCTCACTAGACATCTGGGATCTTAAGCGCAGGTCTTTACTGCCTGTGACGCACCGGCGATACACTTTCTTTCGGGAAAGAATAACAGCATGGTGATTTTGCTGGCTTGACTGAGTTTCATGACGAGCAACATGGACATTATCCTTATGACCTTGAAGGGATGGCCAAAGGCCATCCCAAATAGTCACGCGACACAGCCACGGCCGTAAAATGAATGACTCTCTAAAATTGAGATCTCAAGTTTCCTTGTGGAGTTCCACATGACGCCGTGTAAACGGACTCAGCACTTGGAGCTTTACTTGGAAGTTACCTTGTCAGCTGACCTGGACAACCGGCTGTGCCAGCGACTAGTCCAGGAAACGGTAAAGCTACTTGACAGATGTCCTGCTCTGAAGGAGGCTGTGAAATGGGAAATCTAGGTTACTGATGGCTAAAGGACAAGAGGTGGACGGAATGACGGAGAGACAGACAGAGCGGATGACCTGAGAATGAGCTATGTTGAACGTCACTGACTGACTGGCATTCCAACGGGCAATAGAACGGGCATTAGAACGGGCACTAGAACGGGCAATAGAACGGGTATTAGAACGGGCACTAGAACGGGCAATAGAACGGGTATTAGAACGGGCACTAGAACGGGCAATAGAACGGGTATTAGAACGGGCACTAGAACGGGCAATAGAACGGGTATTAGAACGGGCACTAGAACGGGTATTAGAACGGGCACTAGAACGGGCAATAGAACGGGTATTAGAAAGGGCACTAGAACGGGCACTAGAACGGGCACTAGAACAGGCACTAGAACTAATAAGGAAACCCGCTGTAGAAGGGTCATAAAATGGGTTGCACTTTGACTGCAAGACAACCAACCACAAATAGGGCAGTACTATTGGTAAACCCAGATAAACAATTTAGCGTTACAAATATGTTAGGGTGAATAACAATTGACAAGTAAAAAAAACATACTGTAAAACCAAGAAATGATCGCACGTAAAAGCCAGATATTAGACCAGACATATCTTAGACAGACTATTAATGCTGAGGCAGATGAAATGATGCCCAGACTAGCTTTGCCCTCTGAACGTTTCACCCTGGCAGGAAACCAGTCAAAGGAACTCAAACATTAACATGTTGGCCAAGTGTAGCCGCTTGGCCAACACAAAAGCAGTCTTGGCTTCTGTTTGCTCATCCACAAACCGAAACCCAACCCTCAGCTATCGGGTTAAAGGTCACCAGCACCTAAACAGATCACCAAACGTACATTAGCATATTCTATGGAAATTTCCACGGTGTTGCTAGGCGACCGGTGCGTAATGGCCTATTCCCTTCTTCTGGGGGGGGGGGGGGGGGGAGAGTGGCACAAAGCCGAGGCTTTATCTGTGTGCAGCGAGGGCAGAGCAGTGTGCGTGTGTTCACGTGTCTGTTTTTACGTTTGCTACATGTGTTTGCTACATGTGGGTTCCCTCCGCCTGCATGCCTGTGTTCGCCTTTGCCTGCACATCACATAGTTCATCTGGTAAATGATGTACGTAAATGAGGTACGTGTGCTGGTAAATCAGTACACGTTTGCTTATGTGGGCAGATTTACCTGTGTAGAAACCCACAGGACAGACAATACAACCTGCTCTGCCTGTATTACACAATGAACAGCCAAACTCTCCCACGACTGTTCCAGTCAGAGCAGGAGCACTTAAACTGCACCGACACACAACAGAACACGTGATTTTTGGAATGCCCCTTTAATATTTGTTTGCAGAACGATTCACCTGGAATTTAAAAAGCTTTTCACCTGGGTACATCCCTCTCTAGTCCTGACAGGGGAAACGGTCATTGAAAGTGAAACACTGAACAGAAACTCGCGGTTGAATGAATTACTTTAATGAGTGGTTGGTTTTGAACCCAGGCCAGGGGAATTTCAGCTAGAAAGATAAGTAAATGAATTCCCGGAAATGACTGCATCCGAATTGAACTAACCCCACACTCAGGTTTGCGTTAGCAGTAGTCGTTGTTGTAGGAGTAGCGGTAGTAGTCATATTTATTGTGATGGTGGTGGCAACAATGGTAGAGGGATTGATAATGGCAGTAGTAGCGGCAGAAGGAGTGGCCATGGTAGCGCGGCGCTTGCAATTCAAAGAGCAACACCTCAGTACGAGAGATTGGGCAACCCGTGAGTGTCATCTCATCCTAGAAAGGGTTTGGCTGAAATATGAGGCGCTATTAGCAGCCAACACATTTAGCTTGGCCAACACACACTAGGAGTAACCCAATCTCCAGCGGTGCCCTGTCATCCCTCCACCATATGGTGGCTATTGAGTTCCCCTGAAATATTCAGGAGGGCTCAGTCCGTTCCTCCTGACACAGATCTATCTCACACAGAGTCAGGTTACTGTGGTTAGGGCTTAGGGTAAGAGGTGTGGCAAGAGTTTGAATGGGGAATGGGAAAAGAGTCATAGGGGGATTTAACGTAACTCTCCCTCCCTCACTCTTCTCTCTGAGAGTTCATGACTAATGTCTGATCCATCTTCACTGTAAACATTGTGGAGCTGTAAAGCTACAGTTGTTAACTAACATATTACTAAACTTCTCTCGCTCTTTCTCTCCCTACATCAACCCAAGGCCCCTCCATTCTTCCATCCCACTCTCCCTCCTCTGTGTTTGTGTGTGGTCATGGCTGACCCGTCGCCTGGCTGGTGGAAGCTGACCTTCCTACGTAAGAAGAAGTCAGAGCCCAAGGTTCTGTACGAGATCCCAGCGGAGCACGGCAGCAATACCACACCCCACAGTGGAGCCCCCGGGCCAGTAGAGGGCAACACAGAGGACAGCCAATTGAACGCCCGTCTGGAGAGGATAGTCGATAAGACGGCCACCAAGGGACGCCATGTCAAAGTGTCCCACTCTGGACGTTTTAAAGAGAAGAAGAAGATCAGGGCCACGTTAGCAGAAACGCCCGATCTGTTCCCTGGTCACAAGCCTAGCGACAAGAACCTCTGAGCTCTGGGAAATTAGTTCACGTACACACCACGCAAACACACCACGCAAACACACCACGCAAACACACCAAAACGTCATGTCTTTCTCTATCAAACAAATTCGTGCAGACTCAAACACAGAAGACTCTCTTTGCCTCTCCCTCAAACACATACATTGGTCTCACCATTTCACACGGTCCCTCTATCACACCCAGGAACACGCACAGAGATGAAAGGCAGTGCATCCCATTGGGCCATGACATTTTGTGTCAATCCAGTCAGATATCTCTGTTCTTTCGTTCCCTAGAAATCTGGGACTGACTGAGAGTCTTTGTAGGCATCTCAGTATCACACTCTCTCTGTCCCTTCCATCTATAATCAGTGGAGTGGTGGAAGAATGGGACACCTGATTCTCCCCTGTCTGTCTGCATCCTACCTAGGCCACGAATACATAAACAGACTACCTTTAATAAGGTGCTATTAGTCATCTCCGATTTTAAATATTCAACAGGTCCTAAGGACATGGGGAGTTTCAGGTCATGCATATTACACTGTACAGTCATTGTACGGTACAGAATGTGTACTTTATTGGTGTTGCTAAGTTTCTTGTCTGTTCAAAAGCAAATAGGTAACGTATGAAACAGACGTTGTTGTTTGCATAACAGCTTTATGACCTAGAGGGCATGGTTACTGGCTGTTAGAGGTTGACTGGTTTCCATAGCAAAATACTGTCACGTGTCATTCGTGGACATGTCACCTCAAAAATCAATTGTTCTAAAACTAACCTGAGTTTTAAAACCTGAGTATATATTGTCCTGTTTTTTTTTCTTTCTTTAAAGCTTTTTAAAAATACCGGTAGGCCTCTCTATCCCTTCAGAATTTAACCTCAAACTAGACAAACGTTTCAGTTTTTCTTCTAGTTGCACTTTCTAATGTAAAAGTGAAGGACTGCTTCATAGATCGACTGCAAGGCTCCAACATAACTCCTCTGCATTTCTCCAGTGTTGCTTCAGTGTTTACAACAGTCTTTTGAATATATTGGCAGACACTGAAGCCAAACTAAAACCAGAGATGGAAGAGGAAGTGAGACACCCCACTTGCTGTTTTTTTTTTTTGGTTCAATGAAGTAAGTGGACCAGACCCAGCTGCTATTGCATTGGTGGCTATAGTCGACACACCCAGTTAAGTAGACTGGAACGGACTATTTATATTCGATGGTAAACGGCCTGAGTGAATTATCTTCACTTATCCACCATATTCGCTAAAACTACTCATGAGATCCCTCCTCTACAAAGACTGAAAAAGTACATTCCATTTCATTTCATTTTCACTTTCTACACTGAATGACAAAAATCACTTTCATTGAAATGGTGCTGTACATTGAGTAATTTTGTAAAATAAATACAGACTTGTTTTATAAATAAAATATATGTCTTATTTTATTGAAATGCTTAAGGCTCTTTCTTGTGTTACTGTGGACTCATTCCATTGCCCTCTAGGAGGATGCCCTCTAGTGGGAACAAGCCCAATGTTTATCTCAAAGTTGGCACATTCGATCTAGGCAGCAGGGTTGGGGTAAATTCCATTTGATTTCCAGTCAATTCAGAAAGTAAGCCAAATTCCAATTCCAATTCCACATTTTCCTCATTGAAAAAGCATTGAAGAGATTTTGAACTTCAGTGTACTTCCTGAATTGACTGGTGTCAAAATTGAATTCACCCCAACCCTGCTAGGTCTATTATGGCTGTGGATCCCAAACGGTTCATTCCCATGACCCCTTCATGAACATGAAACACTACACAAAATGTATACTACCTACCAGTTATAAAAAAAATAATACATGCCATGTTGATGCTTATACTGTCCTTTGGACCTGCATATCTGGGCTTATCAGGTGTGCAGATAGTCCTACTATGATCAACATTGTATTTGTAAATTATATTAGGGATTATAAGGGACTGGGATATCCTGTATATTAAATATAATGTCGTGAATCAATGCACTTACTTGGCTATGATCCAAGGTTTGACAAGTCGGCTATGGCAATCGACGACCACCAGGGGGCAGTGACAAGCCAAAGAAATCAGAGCAATACGCAAAACTCCTTTGAAGAGAGAGAGGAAACAGAGAGAGAGAGAGAAGGAAAGAAAGAAAGAGAAACAGACAGAGATATGGGGAGAAGTTCATTCGAGGAACAACAAGGGATGAAAAAAAATTGACTGAATGACACCGAAGAGGCGCATTGACAAGAAGGAAAACGAACGTGTGCCTGTGTGAAAGAGGCTATGATAGAGTAGCAGAGGCACACAAGGTCTTATCTGATGACATGGAGTCTGAGCTTGCTAAACATATCAAGAATCTTGTGCACCAGTTTAATGGGCTTAGTAGCCTCAAATGCAGAGAACTTGCTTATTAAGAATTGGCACATCAAACAACAGTCAAGAAATGGAAGGGTAAGTTATATTGAACAGAGATCTACAGTATACCGAACAAAAATATAAACGCAACATGCAACAATTTCAAAGACTTTACTGAGTTACAGTTCATATAAGGAAATGAGTCAATTTAAATAAATGATTTAGGCCCTAATCTACGGATTTCACATGACTGGGAATACAGATATGCATCTGTTTGTCATGCAGTGTGACACATCTCCTTCGCATAGAGTTGATCATGCTGTCGATTGTGGCCTGTGGAATGTTGTCCCACACTTCTTTAATGGCTGGGCGAAGTTGCTGGATATTGGAACACGCCGTCGTACACGTTGATCCAGAGCATCCCAAACATGCTCAATGGTTGATATATCTGGTGAGTATGCAGGCCATGGAAGAACTGGGACATTTTCAGTTTCCAGGAATTGTGTTCAGATCCTTGTGACATGGGGCCCTACATTATCATGTTGAAACATTATGTGATGGTGGCGGATGAATGGCACGACAATGGGTCTCAGGATTGCATCATCTGTGTATTCAAATTGCCATCGATAAAATGCAGTTGTGTTCGTTTTCTGTAGCTTATGCCTGCCCATACCATAACCCCACCATGGGGCGAACTGTTTACAAATCATCAAATCGCTCTCCCAAACGCCCCCTGGACACGTGGTCTGCAGTTGTGAGGCCGGTTGGACATATCACCATAATCTCTAAAACAACATTGGCACGACACTGGGTTTCTTATGGTAGAGAAATTAACATCCAGTTCTCTGGCAACAGCTCTGGTGGACATTCATGCAGTCAGCATGCCAATTGCACCCTCAAAACCTGAGACATCTGTGGCATTGTGTTGTGTGACAAAACTGCACATTTTAGAGTGGCCTTTTATTGTCCCCAGCACAAGGTGCAACTGTGTCTTGTAGTTGAAGCTCGCATCCGCTACAAGACCATGGTGCTTGCCTACAGAGCTGTGAGGGGAACGGCACCTCAGTACCTCCAGGCTTTGATCAGGCCCTACACCCAAATAAGGGCACTGCGTTCATCCACCTCTGGCCTGCTCGCCTCCCTACCACTGAGGAAGTACAGTTCCCGCTCAGCCCAGTCAAAACTGTTCGCTGCTCTGGCTCCACAATGGTGGAACAAACTCCCTCACGACGCCAGGACAGCGGAGTCAATCACCACCTTCCGGAGACACCTGAAACCCCACCTCTTTAAGGAATACCTAGGATAGGATAAAGTAATCCTTCTCACCCCCCCCTTAAAAGATTTAGATGCACTATTGTAAAGTGGCTGTTCCACTGGATGTCATAAGGTGAATGCACCAATTTGTAAGTCGCTCTGGATAAGAGCGTCTGCTAAATGACTTAAATGTAAATGTAAATGTGTGATGACCATGCTGTTTAATCAGCTTCTTGATATGACACACCTGTCAGGTGGATGCATTATCTTGACAAATGAGAAATGCTCAATAACAGGGATGTAAACAAATGTGTGCATGAAATTTGAGAGAAATAAACTTTCCTTGATTTAAACTTTGACCTACCAGCATCATCACCCACTGTCACAGGACACCGTCATCCACTTACCCAAAGGCGGCTCAATTTACCCTGTCCTTAAGCCCAATTTACTCCATAACGAGGGAAGATGTGCCAAGAGACAACTTTATTTGGACAAGCTATATTTTCAAAACGGTTCTGTTTAAATTCATTCGGATTATTTCCAAGGACACACAACATCCTGAAATACATGTAGATATCTTTGTTAGAAATAATACTATATTTTCCTTGACGTAGTGATGCTGAATGTTAAAAATGGCTGAACTTACCCAACTCTCCCCTATACGATCGGGAGGGTGGCACAGGTACACTACACTCTCTTATCAAAAAGAAACTTGCACCCCAAAAAAGACTTAGACTTAAATGATTTTGCTCTTTGGGGAGCATAAGTCCTTCACAAACTTCCTGCAAATATGGTATGTGGCAAATAGTCCCACTTTGCACCATTCACATGTGCTGTTCAAAACATCAAGCTGTAGAGATACCACATTAATTGAGTCAGTTTACTGTAAGCGAACTCTTCCGGTGGACAATTTACATCAAATGACTGACCCAACTACCAGTAATTTTACCTTTCGTTGAGGTGTAGAAAAATCCTGTCAGTTGACAGAGATGTAAGACACATGTTAACAACTGAACTCTACAGACATGTCTATTAGGCTTTGTCTTTCTTCAGTAACTATGCAGTAGCTATTCATCAGGAATCGGGCCTTAAGGTGATACCAAACACTTGTGAAGCATCTCACCTCCTCCTTCCACTGGGTTGAACCCTGTGACCTTATCGTTATGACGACACCTCAATCATAAGCTCCGAGAAAACAAAATGCAACTGCTATAAAAAAAATGTAAGCCTATCATATCACATTCCATGATAATTCTAGCCTAATATTGAGCATTTTTACAGTAACAACCACTGGTCATATATGCTAGTTTACTCACGCAGTTTAGTCACGCGCGCTAGCCAACACAGTCAATACAATCCAGTAACATTACACAGGCTCAGGCCTCTTCAGATTCAGAAGCTCCGTCCCACTGTAAACAGACGTCAATGTCAACGTCTATTCCACGTTGTGCCTTTCTTGTGAAGCTGGAAACGGAAAATAAAATGTTTTTGTTGCCTCTTATCCTCGTCTTTTATTCTCATGCTCCACCCTTGATGTTTAAGAACCTGATTTGCCTTAGGATTGTGGACTCTTAAAGACAGACTTCAACCGTCAGGCAATATCAGATTTCTCTCACAACAAAACATTACTGTAAATACGTTTAATACATGCACACAACTTCTAATATCACCTATTCTGAAAAGTTTAACTCGGGTGGACTTTTATCTCACCTGCATTGTTAGATTGGCTACTGTACTCACGCGTGGGAATTTCTGCGAATGTGCTCCGAGTGTTTGTTTCCGCATAATCGGTGTACGGCATTGAGTTGTACATCTGTGTGTAGTTAGATGTATATGCATACATTTTTTCCCCCACAAGTGTGTAAAGCCTGTGTGTAGTCCCGTGTTGCTCAGTTGATAGAGCATAGCACTTGCAGCGCCAGGGTAGTGGGTTTTATTCTCACCGGGGACAAGTACGGATGAAAATGCATACATCACTATGACAACTCGCTCTGGATAGGAGTGTCTGCTCAATGACTCAAAGGTAGCCAACACATGCGACCACATGCTCAGCAGCACTAGGTACATGTTTGTGCCTGAGTTGAGATGCACATCCTCTAGAATTTCTCAAAGCAGCAGAGCCTGATCCTAAATGTCGATACTCCTGTCAACAGCCGAGAGAGAGAATACCTCACATTCTTTCACATTGCCAGGGCAACTCTCATTGGCCCATTCTAGGCCCTGCGCTTGGTGGCAGTTACATGGGCATATGATTGAGGTGTCGGTCATACCAGTTTAGCAAGGCACAGGCATCCTATTTTAACAGTGCATCTTGTGTGTAGCTATCACTAGATTTAATACCACATTGGAGTGTCTTTTTGTTTATGAGGAAAAGTTAGGTGGTTTTATTCCCCCCCCCCCCCAAAAAACAACACAAATCAAATGCTAACGTTTTCAACAAAAGTTTTTTTTTAAACCTGTGTGACTTCATTTTGTAAACATGTGGTTTATTAGGCATATTCTGATAAACAATTTTAATTTAAAACACATTACTAGTGAATATTTGTAATTTATTTTTATTTCACTTTTATTTAACCAGTTAGGCCAGTTGAGAACAAGTTCTCATTTACAACTGCGACCTGGCCAAGAAAAGCAAAGCAGTGCGACAAAAACAACACAGAGTTACACATAAACAAACATACAGTCAATAACACAATAGAAAATCAAATTTGAAAAATCTATATAACCTACAATAAAATCTCATATAACCTACAATTCATAAAATGAACAAGTCAAAAGCCTAATAATGTGCTAATCGTACTGACTAATCAATGCAAAGTCAATCAAATCATGTGTGCACTAGCGGCACAACTTTGATGTAAAAATGACATTAATTTCATGTCATCTTTCTCTGACACGTTTGGAGAGGTAAGGGTTGATAACTAATGTATGTTTGGCAACTGGGAAGTAAGGGAAAAACACGAGGTCAAATCAAGACCTTTAGTCGGAGCTCTAGAAAAATGCCCGAGTTTCCATCTTGGAATTCCAAGTTGGATGACCCTTCAAAATATTTGTCCAAGTCTAAACTCGTTTTTCCCGAGTCAGAGTTGTCTTGAATGCACTGAAGTAGGACATTTCCGAGTTCCGAGTTTACAGTTGTTTTGAATGCGGCATATGGATCGGGCACACCTTTTTCCCCTGAGACACTCGGGTTTCGACAAATGGGCGGAAGCAAATTGGAAGTTTGCTTGAGATTTCGGGATGTGAAAATCAGTCTCGTTTCATGCTGGCCACCTACTTAGATTATCTACGGTTGTCAGGTGAGTTTTTCGTTCTTATTTTATTGACAATCGGGAATAAATGAACATGATGCAAGTAAATTCAATTGGTTGAAACGAATGTTTGATTTGCGAGAATTGTTAGTAATTGTTTTTGCTTCCATTGCCATTGAGTTTGATATTGCGGTACGCTATGTTTGATCAATTACAGCTCGGATTTCTAGTGTTTTAGTTTCATTTGCTTTACATTGTTTAGGTCTATGTTTTAAAGTAAAACAAAACTCATATTTTGTACACCTGGAACTTCAAATGTTCCATCATAGGACTGCTTCAATTAGCTCTCACAGTCCCACATCAGAATTAGCCGTTCATCCATGTTTCTTAAACATCCAATTTCGAAGTTGTTGCAAAAGTCAAAGTGTAGGCATTAACTCCTAATGGTTAAGGTTTGGGATAGGCTTAAAACAAAAATCTCATACAACTTTCCATTGCTGGGTTCGAACTTACAACCTTTGGAACCAGAGGCAGATGCCCATCCGCCAACCCCATCACTCACTGTTGCCCCTATTGGACGGTTTCAACGTCGTCTCCCGACGTCCTCAGACATGGGTAAACATCGAATACTGATTTGTAATCACAGGTGACCTGGCTGGCTTTTTCAGCTTTCTGAACATTTGATGCCAAACTTTTCCGAAGGCACAAAAGTCACAACAGTACTGTAATTAGTCCTACCTTTTCTGAGCAGTAATTGGCCCCCTGGTCGTGACATTATTAGCCATCTATGGCTTTGAAGTGTTTGTGTGTTGACACGAGTGTGCTCAAATCCAGGGACCAAACTCGTTTTTAGTAAACGAGTGGGATACAGTGAGGATCTTGTGATACAATGTTTGTTGTTCTTGCTATACATTGTTGCTTATTCTCAGAGGTGGAAAAAGTTTTCAATTTTCATACTTGAGCGAAAGTAAAGATGCCTTAATATAAAATGACTCAAGTGAAAGTAACCCAGTAAAAAATACTACTTGAGTACAAGTCCAAAATAATCCGATTTTAAAATGTGCTCAAGTACAGTGGTGGAAAAAGTACTCAATTGTCATACTTGAGTAAAAGTGAATGCTATTCATAAAATACCTTATTTAGCAAACCAGATGGCTGTCAAAAAGGACAATTGTGCCATGTGCACACCCCAACACTCAGACATCATTTACAAAGGAAGCGTTTATTTTTAGTGAGTTCACCAGATCGGAGGCAGTAGGGAGGACCAGGGACGTTCTCTTGACAAGTGTGAATTGGACCTTTTTCTTTTACTGGTAAGCATTCAAATTGTAACTAGTACTTTAGGTCAGGAAAAAGTATGGAGTAAAAAGTACATTTACTTTAGGAATGAAGTTAAATAAGACAAAAATATAAAGTACAGATACTCCAAAAACTGACTTTAGTACTTTAAAGTATTTTTTTTACTTAAGTACTTTACATCACTGCTTATTCTCATGAAGACTTCTGAACATATGACTTCTGAACACACAACAGTACATATGATATGGGTAATGATCAATGTCTAAGGTTTACAGATGGCCAGCCAGGATGAGCATTTAGGAGTGTTGTATCCCAGCCTTACTGAAGCTTAAAAGCTTAGGTTGTGCCATGTGTCTACCTCTGTTTCTGGTTATGATAAACCCAAGTTGTAGAAATGGGAGTGAATATGGTGTGCATGTGGGCCCGTCGAATGTGATTCGACCAATGCTACCAGTATGTCCCACAGCCATAGTCCTGCAGAATGTCGGCCATGATGGAATCATCTTGGATCAGGCTTAGAACTTGCAGTTCCAACATAGTTTACATTGGAAATCCCCCTCCCCAAAACCATCCCTCCTCACACCAGGACACTTTCACTGTATCCCTCATGGAGGATTTCTAAACCTTGAACTCAGTTGGCCTATATATCCATGGCACTGGAACTGCCTAGTCTAGAAGGTGGAACATCCCGGCTGTCCCAGTAGCAGCAGCAGTGTCAGGGGCCCTGCCTGGGACCCGTGTGGTGATGCAGCTCAGGCACATTCCTGTCGGAGCACAGGAACCTGTCCGTTCACCCTACGCCTCCGGCACCCGACGCCATCTTTCCCCCTCGTAAATGTTCTTTACCTCTTCTGGCAGTTTCTCCTATGTGTTCTAATAATCTCCTTCAGAGATCATTCTAATATTAGGCCTTCGTCTTCCAACCAACACTCTGATGTTGTGATTGCCACTCTGGCCTGCAATCAGGAGTAAGCTACAGCGGCTGGATTGTGTTTGTAGTTGTTTTAGGCTTAGTTGTTAGGAGTTCCTTGGTGGTTGCTATGGTTGTTATAGAGTACACAGAGCTGTATAGTCCCATTTGATCCTGATCCAAATGAATCAAACATCCAGAACAAGCTCATGTTTTGTTGGTGTCTCGTATGTGTCAATAGCTACAAATTCTCTAATTCAAACCGTAATATTATGCAGCTGTCTCGATCTTTATCAATGCCGGCAGGAAGTTCCCGTTTATTCAGACGTTACATTTTCAAGTTCGACTATTTATTTTAAAGGCCTGAGAAACGTAGTTGACATCTCGTTCAAAATATGTGACTTTGTCTTCTTTTGATTTCAGGTTGAACGACATATTCCACATGGTTATTGTATGTGTAACGTTCTCCATCTTCCAGACTAGTTATGACTTAGCATAAAGCTGACCTGTATCATGATGACATAAGCCTCAAGTCATTTGGTCTGATAGATTCAGGAATGCAGTTGTTTGATGGGTGTATTTCAGTATATTTTAAAATGATTTCGACGCCACCCAGGAGGGTGTGAGTGCAGTTTCAGTTGACTGACTGTAAATTACAGTATGTGCTACATTTTTCATGCCATATTTGTAAATATTATTGTAAATAATCAGCAACAGGAACTCTTATTACTCCCTATAGAATGAGAAAATATTGTCAGTTACCTGGAAATTTGGTGTGCGTCACCAATTGATGGAGCTACTGTAATCACAATGGCTGCCTCAGCTAAATCTAATCTGAGGGATATTGGAGTTTTTCTGTTTTTTTTGTATTCGATGATACCCCCTCAGTCAATTTTGTCAACAGTAACTACCAGGAATGATACTCCTCAACAACCTATTTTTCCTGACGAAAACTATTGATGATAACAAGACCAGATGCCCTAAATAAAAAAAAATAAAAAAATCAGGAATCAAAAATGAGAATTCCACGTGGAATTAATGGACATTCAATTTGACATGAAGCTCCTTTTCATCTGTTTTGCCCAATTATCAGCATGCATGGTTTATCAGAATATTTAATGCGATCCTCTCTTTGCCTGTAATGTCTTTCTGTTGCGTTGGCTGCTTGAGAAAAGTTGGCTCTCCCACACAGACTGTTCCTGGGAGGTCACTTCACTCCTCTCTCCTTTGAACGGTTATTATGGTGAGAAAATCCGAGCTGTAAATTATTTAACCTGTAGCCAAGGCTTTATAGCCTATATGGTAATTGTAACCAATGCAAGTCATAATCTGCCACAATAGCAATGTTGCCAGCTAAGGTATACGAGGGGATAGTATGACTAGTTGGAAAAGGCAATCTGAATGTGCACATGATGGAAGTTAGAGGTAAATCTAAATCGTTTGGTTAATTTTTTTAAATTGAAATGCTTTGACCTATTATGTGACCTATGACTGACTAAAACTATACTCAATTTTATTTTCTTCGAGTTTGTCGACTGATAACTAAAACTAACGCGGGATTTAATTACTAATGTGACTGAGACCAAAAATGTATTTGAAGACTAAAACGAATACTACATCTAATATAGCTGCCAAAATCAAGTCGAAGTGACGAAGAGGATCTTATCCTAGGTTCTATCGCTAGAACCATATACATTATCACCAGGCTAGGCAATAAAGGATGTTTTGCCTATAGGCCTACTGTCACTGAGGTCCCAGCCAGGTGGTGTGGAATACAAAAGCTTCCAGGGAACGTCTTCCATCGTTTGGCATCTGAACTTCAGAGGACGACTCCTAAACAAGGAAATTATTTCTAAGTACTGATCTGTTTATTGGATGCATGGCTTCAATGTTGGTCATTTTACTTTCATGTGAATGTTGCCCTTAAACATGCGGTCATCAACTGCATTACCCCCCCCCACACACACACACACACAAAAAAGCGCAAAAGCGATCACTTGTTACAGTTTCATTATTGATGTCCAGCCTGGATCGAGGCATCTCATTTGGTTGTCACTCAAAATAACAGCGATATGAAGATGACGCGTGGTTGCCGTGGCTGTCCTGTATGTATGGTATTGGGGTGTGCAACCTACTTTCCGTCTTGGCTCCCCTCCCATCTTTGATGTGCAGCACAACCTTGCTTGGTAACCAGATAATAGTTCCTTTATACCATCCATCTGAGTTAGAAATTCAAATTAAAGAGAAATAAATCACTCTCTTAGAAAAAGCCCATAAATCTTTACAAGATAAAGAAAATTTAAGCAGGAATATGATATTTTACTTTGAAGAGAGCCAACAACTACAGATTAAACTCAAATAAAGCCTAATGGTAAATAAACCTGGTAAACACTTGCAGCTCTCACAAAATGAGTACACACCAAACCAGTTACAACTTTAAAAGCTAAGGATACAAATGCTTTAATTAGTAACAAAGCTGTACATAACAATTTTGAAAGTCACGATGAACGTCTATATCAATCAGAATTATGTTGGACTGATTCTACAGCCTTCTTGAACTCATCCCTGAAACAACTGTCAGCAGAATTTTTTTTTTTAATCACAAAAAATGGAAAGTTTTACTCCAAATGACAACACCAGTCACTCGATTCAGTGCTTCCAAGTTCCATGTAACTAGTTATTTCAGTTCTATTAAAACCAGGAAAATCTGTCGAGTCCCCTGCAGATTATAGACCCATGCATTCATATATTGTAACAAAATAAGAACAAAACCCATAAGCAACAGAATGGTACAAGTCTTACCAGACATGAGACATTTCTATTTATTATGGATCCCCATTTTCTGCTGTCAAGGCATTTCAAAACACATTAAGTGTGCACCCACATGCTGCTACTCTACTACCACATATCTACAACACTGTGTGTGTGTGTGTGTGCGCGCGCAGTGCAGGGTTTCCCTAACTCTGTCCTCAGGTACCCAAGTGGTTCATGTTTTTTTTACCCTAGCACTATACAGCTGATTTTTATTCTATTTTTAATAATGAACTAATAATCATCAAGCTGCAATCATTTGAATCAGCTGTGTAGTGTTGGGGAAAAAAATCTAAACTGGTACCCCTAGGGGTCCCGAGGACCGAGTTTGAGAATTGCTGGTATAGTACGTATGTTATCCTGTGCATGTGTCTGCCTCTTCACAGTCCCCGCTGTTCTGTAAAGTGGATTTAAAGGTTTTTTGCAAACCTGATTTTACTGCTTGCATGAGTTACTTGATGTGGAATAGAGCTCCATGAAGTCCTGTGCACCTCCCATAGTCTGTTCTGTACTTAGTGACTGTGAAGAGACCTCAGTTGGGCATGTCTTATGGTGTATGCATGGGTGTCTGAACTGTGTGCTAGTAGTTTAAACGAACATTCAACATGTCAATGCTTCTCACAAATGCACCTTTGAGCCAGGAGAGATTTGACATGCATATTATACATTTTTGCTCTCCATGGGCCAGCCGTGCTGCTCTGTTCTGGGCCAAGTGTCATTTTCTAAAGTCCCTCTTTGTGGCACCTGACCATATGACTGGACAGTAGTCCAGGTCCAAAAAAACTGAGGTGCTGTAAGACCTGCCTTGTTGATAGCATTGTTAACAAGTCAGAGCTAGGCTTTATTATGTACAGATCTCTCCCAATCTTAGCTATTGTTGCTTTGACCATTTATAGTGTAGAATACAGGGTTACTCCAAGCAGTTTAGTCTCCTCAGCTTTCTAAATTTCCACATTATTCATTACAGAATTTAGTTGAGGTTTAGTGAACAAGTTGTCCCAAATACAATGCTTTTATTTTTTGAAATATTTAGGACTAACTTATTTGTTTCCACCCATTTTGAAACTGACGGCAGCTCTTTAAGTGTTGCAGTGATTTCACTTGTTGTGGTAGCTGATGTGTTTGGGATTGAGTCATTAGCATACATAGACACGCCAAGCCAGTCACAGGTCATTTGTAAAGATTGAAAAAAGGGGCCTAGGCAGCCTCCCTGGGGAATGCCTGACTCTACCTGGAGTATGTGGGAGAGGCTTCCATTGTGTTCATTAGTGATATCAAAAGCTGCACTAAAGTCTAACAAAACAGCTCCTACAATCTTTATACACATTTCTTTCAGCCAATCAGTCATTTGTTTATGTGCCATACATGTTGAATGCCCTTCCCTATAAGCATTCTGAAAATCTGTTAATTTGTTTACTGTGAAACAACATTGTATCTGGTCAAACAACATTTTTTTTCCAAAAGTTTACTTAGGGTTGGTAACAGGCTGATTGGTTGGCTATTTGATGGAACAATTTTTTCTTCCCTCCAAAGCCCTGAGGGCACACGCTTTCCTGTTTGCTTAGATTGCAGAAATAGGAGTGGCAATATCGTCCTCTGTAATTTTCCTTCCAAGTTGTCAGACTTGGGTTGCTTGTCATTGTTGATAGATAACAATAATTCTTTCACTTCTTGCGCACTCACTTTACGGAATAAAAAATTACAATACTTGTCTTTCATATTTTGGTCGGTTATGCATGGATGTGTAGGTTCAGAATCTCATGCCTGCGTTTGCTGACATATTAATCAAACAGGGTTTATTAAAAATAGACACTTACAAACAAATACAAGACCATGTTTCAGTACAATACACAAAAAAACAAGATGTAAACTTACCAATAATGGCTGATGCCAAAAGCTTTTTGTCTTGAGTGGCCTTTTCTGTTCAAAACTTTGGAAGCATTCAACTTTCCAGCTGAAATAATACATTTCATAAAAATATTATGTAAATATCTGAATAAATTGCTTCAGAAAGGGGCATGAGACATGGATGTCCTCTTTTCCCCCATCCTGTTTGCTCTGGCAATTGAACCACTTACAGAAAGAATTAGGGAGGACCCAAACAGGTATTGGTAAACATGAATATAAACATTAGCTTATTTGCTGACGATCTCCTGATTTTTAACTGACTAATATTGATAGTTCAACACTTCGGAGTACTCTAAAATCTCAGGATGTAAAATGCATGTGGGGAAAAAAGGAAATGGCAATAGGGGGAAAAATAACTCATCTTGAAAATAAAAAGAATGTAATACTCGGGATGCTTAAGTGACAAGTATATAAAGTTAACTTTATCCCATTACTTGACAACATGAAAGCAGATCTAATTAA
This sequence comes from Oncorhynchus gorbuscha, assembly GCF_021184085.1. Taxonomy (NCBI): domain Eukaryota; kingdom Metazoa; phylum Chordata; class Actinopteri; order Salmoniformes; family Salmonidae; genus Oncorhynchus; species Oncorhynchus gorbuscha. Next base: position 24,153,806 of record NC_060198.1, on the reverse strand, counting down.
ATTGAGCAATCTCCCCAAATCTTACAGGTAGAATCTATTTTAGAATGGCATGGCTTTTTTCATATTTATTTTTGCTAATACCAATTACCCCACCAAAGACGTTCTTTAAAAAAAAGTGTACTCTGCCGTAAGACTTCATATGGACAAATAAAACTCCTAGAATGAAATGCGAAAAGATTTACATGTCCCTAAATCTGAAGGTGGTTTTAACCTTCCAGATTTGAAATTGTATCAACTCGCCAACCAGGGCTTTTACTTGTAACATGTGGTGAAATTCACCAAAGAGGAACAATTGGGTAACTAATGAAGATGCACATGCTCACCCTCAATCTTTACACATGTCTATTTTCCAAGGATGGCGGTAAGAACATGAACTACTTCATAGTTAAGAAGACTAACATCATGGGGGAAAAAATGAAACGGATTCTACAAGAACCAATATCACTCCCTAAAAGCACACCCTTAGGGAACAATCCTTGGATGGCTTTTCAGTATTCACCAATAAATTGGGCACACATGGGGAAACTAAAGGCACATGAGGTGTTAATAGGAAGTAATTATTTAATGGTTTAATTAAAGCGCCATTTTAGACTGACCAACGTAGACATTTTCAAATACGGTGTATGCGACTTAAGTTTTATCACACACAATTTCAATCTGACTGTTTTTGGACATCAGAGCAATGTTGTGGGAATCCTATTTGAGTCAGGGAAAAAAGTCGACCATATATGATGGGTAAGATATACACAACCGTGCAGAGAGCCTATCCGACTGACAATCATGTAGCATTTTTTTGTTGTTGTAAAGTATTAGAACCAAGTCTAGAACCAACTGATACACAGGATGGAGAGTGTTGGGAAATGAACACAATTCTAGATAACAAATGTATGAAATATCCAGTAAACTAATGTATATAATTGATTGTACAAGAGAGAGAATTGACATTCTTCAGCACAACGACAGAGCCATGTCTTAAGTGTAAAACTAACAATGACACGTCTTTGTTCGTGTCTTCTGCGAGGGCTGTAAAGTCACTTATGGGCGGCGTTGGGATGCTGTCTGTCAGAAGTTTTACAATGTAAATTTACTTTAATCCGTCTATCTGCACATTTCAAGACATGGCATATGAGTGTCTGGCGACGTTCTCAATGGGTTAGGCAAAAAAAGAAGCTATTACTTAAATACAGGGAGTCAAATGATACCCCGACGTTAAGAGAATGGAGGCATCGTGTGCTTTATTTAAATACTGGAGAGAAAACAATCTGGCTACAGACAAATAATTTGAAGTCACGTCGGGCAGAGTCATACAAGCGTTACATACATTGGATGTGGATACGGTGGGAACATATGGGTCTGAGCAAGTGTGGTGTTGCTTATGTTTGTCGAAGTATTCACACCCATGAACTTTTTCTACATACTGTTGCAGCCTGAATTTCAAATGTGTTGCATTTAGATTTTTTTGTCACTTGCTGACACACCTAACGTTAAAGTGGAATTGTGTTTGTAGACATTTTTTTACAAATCTGTTAAAAATGAAGACAGTTCAGTTTTTTTTTTTTTAAGTATTCAACCGGTTTGTCATTATGGGGTATTGTGTGTAGATGGGTGAGAGAAATGTATTTAATCAATTGAGTTTAGGCTGTAACACAGCAAAAATATGGAATAAGTCGAGGTATGAATATTTTCTGAAGGCACTATGTAAATGTTGTCTGTCTTGTCTATGTATGTTTCTGTTTATTGTTGTGTGTGTGTGCCGAATAAATATAAATGCAACAATTTCAAAGATTTTACTGCGTTACAGTTCATATGAGGACATCGGTCAATAAATTCATTAGGCCCTGATCTATGGATTTCACATCTAGAAGAAAAAGAAACGCACACCTATTTAGGCGACGTGCTGGCTAGCGGAGTAGATAACATGAAGATAAAAGAGCCGCACACTCTAGGAGCTCCGATGCAAAAATGTAATTACCAACGTTTCACGACAGCCAAGCTGTCTTCAACAGGGTAGGGTATGGTATGGATTTCACATGACAGAAAATCAGATAAAAATGGGCCTCAGGATCTCATCACAGTATTTTTGTGCATTCAAATTGCTAACCGATAAAAGGCAATTGGGACCCTCTGCACACATCAACAACAGTCACCCACGAAGCATCGTTACCCATCGCTCCACAAAAGCCACGGCCCTTGCAGAGCAAGGGGAACCACTACTTCAAGGTCTCGGAGGCAAGTGACGTCACTGATTGAAACGTTATTTAGCACGCACCACAGCTAACTAAATTAGCCGTTTCACATCTTTTACACTTGCCCATACCATAATCCCACCGCCACCATGGGGCACTCTATTCACAACATTGACATCAGCAGACCGCTCACCCACGCAATGCCATACACGTGTGTGGCTGTGAGGCCGGTTAGACGTACTGCCAAATTCTCAACGTTGGAAACAACGTTGGAGGAGGATTATGGTAGAGAAATTAACATTCAATCTCTGGCAACAGCTCTGGCGGACATTCCTGCAATAAGCATGCCAATTGTACACTCTAAACTTAAGGCATCTGTGGCATTGTGAAAAAAACTGCACATTTTAATGGCCTTTTATTGTCCCCAGCACAAGGTGCACCTTTGTAATGATCATGCCGTTGAATCAGCTTCTTGGTATGCCACACCTGTCAGGTGGATGGATTATCTTGACAAAGGAGACATGCTCACTAACGGGGATGTAAACCAATTTGTGCACAATTTAAGAGAAATAATATGTTTGTGCGTATGACATTTCTGGTATCTTTTATTGCAGCTCATGAAACATGGGACCAACACGTTACGTCTTGTGTTTATATTTTATGCATGTACACTACCGGTCAGAAGTTTTAGGACACCTACTCATTCAATGGTTTTTTTCTATATTTGGACTATTTGATACATTGTAGAATAATAGTGAAGACGTCAAAACTATGACATAACACACATGGAATCATGTAGTATCAAAATATATTTTATATCTGACAACTTGGCACATTATTGGCTTTCTCTCAACCAGCTTCATGAGGTAGTCACCTGGAATGTATTTGAATTAACAGGTGTGCCTTATGTGGAATTTCTTTCCTTAATGCGTTTGAGCCAATCAGTTGTGTTGTGACAAGGTAGGGGGTATACAGAAGATAGGCCTATTTGGTAAAAGACCAAGTCCATATTATGACAAGAAATAAGCAAAGAGAAATGGCATTACTTTAAGACATGAATGTCAGTCAATATGGAACATTTCAAGAACTTTGAAAGTTTCTTCAAGTACTGTCGCAAAAACCAAGCTCTATGATGAAACTGTCTCTCATGAGGACCGCCACAGGGAAGGAAGACCCAGAGTTACCTCTGCTTGCATAGGATAAGTTAATTAGTTACCAGCCTCAGAAATTTCAGCCCAAATAAATGCTTCAGAGTTCAAGTAACAGACATCTCAACATCAACTTTTCAGAGGACACTGTGTGAATCAGGCCTTCATTGTCGAATTGCTGCAAAGAAACCACTACCAAAGGACACCAATAAGAAGAGACTTGCTTTAGCCAGTAAACACAAGCGATGGACATTAGACTGGTGGAAATTTGTCCACAGAGTTAAGGAAAAGCAGCCAAACAATTGCTCAGCATATGTGGGAACTCCTTCAATATATTTTTCATTACTCTATGATTCCATATGTGTTATTTCATAGTTTTGATGACTTAACTATTATTCTACAATGTAGAAATAATAAATAAACTTTTGACCGGTAGTGTTTTTTAAATTTATTTTTTATAAACCTTTGTTTTTTTTTTTTGTTTTTTTTTTACTGTAGATTGTCTGTTTTGCTAATTTTGATAATCCCACACACTGCTGCAGGTTTGGTCTCTAATTTAAACTTTTTGGGGAAAATATTGTTTTACTGAAATTAAAAACATTAGTGTGTTTTTGAAAATGCCACTAACAATTTTATTTGTCAGTATCTTTCAATCATTGTTGATGTTGTCATCATATTCTTTGGTCAGTATTCCTGGACCTTGTCTACTACCGGTTTACATTTACATTTAAGTCATTTAGCAGACGCTCTTATCCAGAGCGACTTACAAATTGGTGCATTCACCTTATGACATCCAGTTTGTCCACCATGGTCTTTTATCAGGCCAAGTCATCCATGAAGTTGAGGGGTGGATGGGGTGAAGGTTGTCTCTGATTCTTCTCCTTTACTCATGATCCAAGGGCCAACTGCCGCAGGGGCAGCACACGTGTGTTCCTGACCACTTGAATTGAAGACTGACTTCTCATGGTTGAAAAATGGGACAGTTAAAGCTTATGAAGTTGCCAAATGTGAAACCAGTAAAATGTCGTCATGTTTTTTTTGATGTCGCCTCACTTTACTGTAACTTTGTCTCCACAGAGCTGTGTTTCGAAAAGCATACTTACTTTTAGCGACCAATCGCAATGATGGACCCTCGGGTGTGTCCACCCTCACTCAACAGCAGCCAATCAGTGATGAGCAGTTTGGACAAGTCTCCCGCTGGAGTATCCAAGGTCGGCCACTTGCGGAACGGCAGCGTTGGGTCATCGCGCAACACCCGCCAGGTAGTTTCCGAGTTGTTCCTCATGATGAAAATGATCTTAGTGTGTTTGGGGTGTGCATGTCTTTGTATATGATTGGGTCTCCTCTCTACACCATAATGCAACCAATGATGTATATAACCATCATGAATATGTCTATGGATGCAACCCACTGAGTATGAAGTTCTTGATGGACCATGCAACATATGAAAACCTATTTCTCTTCCCCCCATAGTACTCCAGCCACTGGGAGGTGTTGGAAGACCATATGGACATGAGTTCGGGGATCGGGTCAGGGCTGGACATGAGCGTCCCTGGTATCTGTGAGGGCTTTCTGATGAAGAGGAGGAAGTACCCTATGAAGGGCTGGCACAAGGTAATGTGAAGCGCAGTTGTCAAAGCCAATTAGTTGTTTTCACCATCACTTCTGACTTCCTGTGGTGTATTCACTAGGAACCAAACGGAAGGAAATGGCAGATACTCAGCTAGAAGGGACTAATCCAGGGTTTCCCAAACTAAACTTGTTTTCATTGCAAAGTGTTTATTTTTTATATATATATATTTTTTATGTTGCAGAATGTTTTGCTACTGGTGTGCACATATGAATACACCCCTGTCTGATGTGGTTCGGTCTTTTCTTTCAGAGGTACTTCCTGTTGGAAAAAGGAATCCTCAAGTACTCAAAGACACAGCAGGATGTATGTATCCACACTACTAAAAACACAAATTCAAGTAATGAGGGCAATCTTTCTGAAATCGTCCGGCGCCATATTGTAAACATTACAGGTTACGGAGTTCTTGTTTTATATACATATTGGACAATAGTGCGGGGTTTTCATACATTGTAATGTTCCACTCGTCAGATCCAGAGAGGAAAGCTCCACGGCTCCCTGGATGTTAGCCTCGCTGTCATGTCCATCAACAAGAAGTCCAAGCGCATTGATCTGGACAATGGAGACTATTTATACCACCTCAAGGTACACTTGAGTATACGAAACATTAAGAGCACCTGCTCTTTTCATGACAGACTGACCAGGTGAATCTAAGTGAAAGCTATGGTCCCTTATTGATGTTAAATCCACTTCAATCAGTATAGAGGAATGGTAGGAGACAGGTTAAATAATGATATTTAAGTCTTGGGACAATTGAGACATGGATTGTGTATGTGTGCCATTTAGAGTGTGAATGGGCAAGATAAAATACTTAAGTGCCTTTGAATGGGGTATGGTAGTCGGTGCCATGCGCACTGGTTTCTCTCAAGAACTGCGCAGGTTTCCTTTTCACATCTGTTTCTTATCCATCTATACCCCCATTAACGTAAAATTCACTCTCCTGTTAGACCAAGAGCAATGACTTGTTCTACATATGGCTGACCAAGCTGTGTGCCCATCGTGTCTTCAAGAAGAACGAGGCCCTGGGTCTCCACCACGGAGTCCTCCATGCCCTCACCATGGGCAACAGCACGTTGTTGCCAGCCATGGCCAGTCTAGCCCAGAGAAACCAAACTGCAATGCCAGGCATGGTGAGTGAACAGAGAAACGGGCAGGATGCAGTGCGGTCTACTTCTCGCAGTGTGGTCAGTGCGGTCTGCTACTCGCAGTGCTCCAACCACATATATGCTGGTCCCACCAAAATAGATGAAGTGATATTCTGAATAGAACAAGAGGACTTTATAAAAATTCTCTAACACTTGACTTCTCTTCTCTCTTTCCCTCTGTCCCCAAATCATGTGGTTTCCAGTACCCTCACTATGCCAGCTCTGCCTCTGTCTACCAGGCGGAGATGGAGGTTTTGCCCACAGCAGCCCCAGGGGTCAACGGCAAGGTGGCAGCATGGCTCCAGCAGACCCACCAGTCCGATACCTGCTCCCAAGGTAAGGTATTGCCATGGTAAAGCTAGGGAATAAAGGCTATCACTTTACAGTTCCGCATTTAAATGAATATCCAATATTACTTTCAGAGCTAGGCCTCCGCTCCAAACCTTTCTTAATAACCTTCTCTGACCCTTGAACCCCACAGAGCTAGCTCGTTCTCAGGCCGACTTGACTGAGTTGGCCCAGCTCATTCAGAGGCTCAATTGGCTGGAGAGTGGCCAGAAACCCATCTCCAACAGTGACCTAGAGCGACGAATCAACTTGCAGGTAAGGTCACCGCCCCTAACCACTACTCCACAACCGTATATGATCAGTACTCTATTAAAAAAACCACCTGTATTTCTGAGGTGAGCACGCGGACCCCTCTTTTACGCTGCTGCTACTCTGTTTATTATCTATGCATAGTCCTTTTAACTCTACATACATGTACATATTACCTCGACTAACCGTTACCCCCTGTATATAGCCTCACTATTGATATTTTACTGCTGCTGTTTAGTTATGTAACCTTTATTTTATATTTTTTTTGCCCTTAACCAACAATGCTTTAAGTAAGCATTTCACTGTAAGCCCTACCTGTTGTATTCGGCGCATGTGATCAAATAAAATGGTCATTTATTTGACATTGAATTTGAAATATGAATTTAGTGGCTGGCTAGTCTTTATTCTGAGCATATCTATTCTACTTGTCTTTCAGAATCTGACACTTAATATCCCCAAGGCCAAGAAGGAGAGGAAGACTACGAACAAGATATTTGGTCATTCTCGCACCCATTCCGGAGTCGAAACCTGCGGCATGGTAAGTTCTCATGTCCTATACAGTGGGTGTATGTTGTTACAAAGTGGGATTAAATAGATGTAACAATTTTTGTTGTTGTTGTCATTGTACACAAAATATTCTGTCAAAGATAAAATTATCCAACATAAATGTCACGGCTACAATATATAGTTGTTGCATAAGTATTCATCTGCAAGCCTAAATTAGTTCAGGAGTAAAATGTAGTTTGACAATTTATTCTTTATTTAACTAGGAAAGGCAGTTAAGAACCAATTCCTATTTACTATGACGGCCTAGGAACTGTGGTTTAGCTGCCTTGTTCAGGGGCAGTACCGCATATTTTTTTTTACTTTGTCAGCTCGGGGATTCGATCTAGCAACCTTTCGGTTACTGGCCCAACGCTCTAACCACTAGCCCCCTCCCCCCCCAAATCACATAATTAATACCACCTAGACTCATCAAAGATGGTCGTCTTTCTGAACTGAGCTGTAGGACAGCAAGGAAACTGCTCAGGGATGTCTCCAGGAGGCCATTGGTGATTTTTATGTAGTTCTATGGCTGTGATGGGAGAGAACTGGGGATGAGTCAACATTGTATTGACTACGATGATTACCTGAATGACATTGTAAATAGTAATACCAATAAATATAGAGATTAAAATGATTCCAAAACACTAAAGTAAAAGAAAACACTGCAAAGGAACATACTTTTTGGCCTAAATGCAAAGCCTTGTGTTTGGGTCATACAACACATGACTGAGTAACTCGGGCTCTTTATTTTCAAGCATGGTGGCGGCTGCATCATGGTATGGGTATGCTTGTCATCAAGATATGGGGAATTTCAGGATAAAAATAAATGGGATGGAGCTAAGCACAGGGCTGCAACTTGGAGGAAAACCTGCTTCAGTCTGCTATATGCCAGACAGTGGGAGAGGAATTCACCTTTCAGCAGGACATCCCATAGGGCTGCGCACTATTGAGAAATGGCTCTCTACACACACATACACCCCCCCTCTCAGTTTACCTCCAGCCACCTGAGCACATCGTCCAACCACCTGAGTGTGGAAGCCTCCTCGGTGCCGTCCATCCCAGACTATGTGTACTCGCAACTCTCCAATCCTCTCATAACCTCCCCTGAAGCCAAGAAGATCCAGCAGGACATTTGTGCTGTGTCCCAAAAGGGTAAGGAGAGGGGTGTTACAAGGGTTTTGGGGCTCATTCGATTTGGGTGTTTAATAAAGTTCCACGTAGGAAATGCCACGTGTAGAACCGTTATAGTGAAGCTGGTTCTGAGTCATTAGAATAAAAAAGGACTGCAATCCAGTGATGACGTAGTTATTTAGGGATGTGTGTTGGTATGGATGAATGCAACAGGAAATCGAATGAAAATGACATTGGTCTGCCATAACCTTCTCAGTTCATGCGTCTCTCAAGTCCATCCACGAGGTGCTCGCGCTGGAGCGTGAGCGGGTCCGGCTGGCTTGGACCGGTCCCGACCTACGCTCATCCACCTCCAATCAACTGGCCACCCTGTGTAGCACACTGTCTGAGGTAAGAGGCCCGCCCTGGACACACACTCGCATGTACAGTACACGTGCTGAAACTGACATCCTGCCGTAGACTGACAACACAAACCATTGTTTAATGGCTCCAAAGGAGAGACCTAGATTTCTTTTTTTTTTTTGTTGTTTTTTGGAAGTAACAAGAACAGGAAGAGACCTAGCGACCAATCGAAAGGCCCGATTCACATTTAGTCAATAACACTGTGGTCTCTGTTTAAAACACACACACACAGCAGAGGTTTCTATGGACCACACCTATTCTCTCGCTTTCTCCTTCCAAAATATACTTCAGTCTCAGCCTGCTGTTGTTCAAGTGTGTGAAACCAGGCAAGACTGGTTTGGGCTGTTTGGGGTTGGGACGTCTAGGTACTGCCCATCGGGGGCAGAATCGTTCCTCCCTTTTCCCCTGTTTTGAGCCTGCCTGGATACAAGAACAAAATACCTTTTCAAATGTAAAGACACTTGTTCACACAGAGGGAAATTGTTAGATTTATCTTGGTGAAACAACTAAAACCTCCCACAAACAAATCTATTTGATCCGAGTTAGCAGATGTCATTAAACTTCACTAATTACTATGAAAACAGAAGTAGGATAGTTTGTTTTGGTTGAAAGCTGCATCAATTGTTTTGTCCTGGCTGGATCTGACAAAGCTGAAAGAGTTCTGAGGAAATCGGAGAGGGAAAACTTCCATATGTTCATACTGTACATTTTGTCCAACTTACCTGCATGTGGGCCAAGGTTGATAAATAATGGGAGATTTAAGAAATGGGAAATGAGCTTAATATTGTGCTTGCTTTTCATACAATTCTCTACCGTACACTAATAAGTCAATGTTTGCGTGTATCCAGCTGGAGGTGCAGTCTTGCCAAACCAAAGTTCATTCCCTGTCCCTTTCCTCTGGATCCACGGGGGGCTCCAAGGAGTCCTACAGCACTGTGCGTCAGGACCAGGTGTGTATTCAGCCGCCAACCCTCACTCAGGAAGAGGCAGGCTGCCACTTGTTTTCTGAGTGTATGCTTCCTGTTAACTATAATCTTGCTCCACCTCCTTCGGCTACTCTTATCTTCCCTTCCTCTCCCCCCTCAGCATGCTGAGAAGACGCCCTCTAAGGGTTGCTCTGTGCAGCGCACCCCCTCCCTGGCTGACTCCATGGCCGAGTACTATGACGCCAGAGATGTCATCGTCTATGAGAACTCCGAAAACGGCGATGAGGAGTCTGATGAATCCGGGCTAAGTGACGTCACCACCACCAGTAACTCTGAGCCGGACGAGGTCCATGGTGAGCGGCCACTGTGTGAAACTATTCAACTGTGGCCATAGAAGTAGAATGAATAGAACGGAAACTCTGAAGATGTGTTCTATAATATTGTGTTTGAGCAGTCCCATTGTACCTTGGGTGCAGTTCGGTCTATGTGGTCCATTTTTGAGTGTCTCTTAAAGTAACTAGCAATATGCATTTGATTTTGTTTTAAATTCAGCAGTATCTAGTGAAGCTGGGACGATAAACCGAAAATGATTGATACCGACCGTTTATCGCAAGGACGTTTTTACTGATAGACTGCTGATTTACTGATGAAATAAGTCTGTTAAATGTGCGCTATTGTTAACAGAACAATCGATGGCCCCACATTCAACGTAGGAGTTTTAAGGGTAATGTAAAAAAAAGAAACTGGTCCACATTAATGTTAACTTGTCTTTCAAAGGATCGTTACCCTGATAATTCAGTAATTTCATCGTGATGTGGATTTTTGTCCATATTGCCCAGCTAGGTAGTTGTACTCATAAACTCGTCTGACACCAACGTTGGGGGAGTGTGTGTGTGTGTATATAATCTGTGTACAAATGGCATTTCATTATGTTTTCTGAATACATCTTCTACTTTGCCTGCAGAGGGAGTATCACCGGATCAACTGCAAACAAAAGGTATTTTGGGAATGATCAAACGGAAGTATCATCAGAGTGCTGGTGAATTGCGGCCATATTGGAAGTCCCATGTGCATCAATGAATTAAATCAATCCACATCATTTATTTGAAAACGGCACATTTTAAATGTAGTACATGCAAGCATGCTGATTGGACCCTGCAAACGTCCCAGGAGTCTACTCATTCTATTACCACGATTTTATCATCACTCTCCTCCTTCCTCTTTGTCCTCCTGAGGTGTCTCTTTGGTTTTGTGGGACTGGTGACAGTTTTAACAAATGCATTATTGTCTAATCTGTGTAGACATATCATTATTTAAACTTCATACCTTCTACCTCGATCCAACATCCAACTCTAATTTGGAATATGGAGAAAACGAGCCTCCACTGTCATGTCTTTACTTAATTTTGCCTCTCACCATCCCCCTTTCCTTGACAGCTTTGGGCCTTCAGACTTTTTAAAGGGATGGTTCAGTCAAAGAAACCTTGATTTGACTATTTAAAATGCATAAAGAAACCACACTAGGCAACAAATTAATGTACCAAAAATTGCTGAGGATTAAATGCACAAAGTCTAAAGATTTGTTTCCATTGTGGTCCTCTAATGGTTGCTGTGTCTGCAAGTCAAAACAAGAGACATTGTCCACTCTGGCATACATTCAGTCATAAAAATGTCTTTTGTTTACCGTGTATCTATCCACGATGAACTCGTGTATAGTGTTTTTATGTCTCTGCGTCCAGTATGATGTTAACTGCCAAAGTAAAGGAAACATAGGTCCTAATAGGGCGCTGGGGTGACCCTGAGCCGGCAGGACTGCTTCAATGCGCCGTGGAATAGATTCTACAAGCGTCTGGAACTCTCTTGGAGGGTTGCGACACCATTTTCAGTGTTAGAATATGCTGGCTCAAGTGCTGCTCCAGAATCTACCATGAGTGTTCGATTCAACCTGGTCTCAGAGCATTTCGTATTACTCTGTATGTAAATCCAAGACACTCCATTTCGTATGCTTTGTATTTGTGGACTCCATCACATGTTACAATTTGTATTATATGTTACGAATTTGCTAAATAGATGTTACGCATTCTAGCCAGGCGGCTAACGTTAGCTAGGCTTGGGGTTAAGTTTAGGGGTTAGGGGAAGTGCTAAAATGCCGAAGTTGTCTGAGATTCGAACTCTCAACCTTTTGAGTTGCTAGACATTTGCATTAAATGCCCACCCATCGAACCTCACCCACCACCCTACTTTTTGTTTTTGCCTTAAGTAACCATTGGTCTTTATGTAACCAAATCATACTAATTTGAGTGTCCTGGATTTACTTATACTATGTTATGTCTAGTCTTGAGTCCAGGCTGTTCAATTAGGTTGAGATCTGATTACTGAGATGGCCAGTTTTTAATGCTCATCAAAACTTGTACCTTGTGGGTGGGGGCATTGTCATCTTGGAAGAGGCTACTCCTCTCAGCATATAAATGCTTCACCATAGGTTGAAGGTGAGCACTCAGAATGGCTGTGTATTTACTGGCTGTTACCTTTCCCTCTAAGGGGTTGAGTGGCCCCAAACCATGCCAGGGTAATTCACCCCACACCATAAGAGCTGCCTGTAGTTTTGCAAGCCAATACTAACTAGCGTTAGCGCAATGACAAAGTCTACATGAACAGCTAGCATGCTAGCTAATGCTATTTGTTGGCAACTTCCTTCAAACTGAACGCGGAGACATAGTGTATCCACAAGTTCATCTGGCCCTGGAGAAAATCCTGAACTCTCCCTTTTAAAGGGCTGAATCTTGTGAACCATGTCTATTTTATTTAACTATACACTGATCAAAAAAATAAAGGGAACACTTAAACAACACAATGTAAAGCCAAGTCAATCACACTTCTGTGAAATCAAACTGTCCACTTAGGAAGCAACACGTATTGTCAATCAATTTCACATGCTGTTGTGCAAATGGAATAGACAATGGGTGGAAATTATAGGCAATTAGCAAGACACCCCCAATAAAGGAGTGGTTCCTATGCTTCCTGGTTGATGTTTTGGTCACTTTTGAATGCTGGCGATGTTTTCACTCTAGTGGTAGCATGAGACTGAGTCTACAACCCACACAAGTGGCTCAGGTAGTGCAGCTCATCCAGGATGGAACATCAATGCGAGCTGTGGCAAGGTTTGCTGTGTCTCAGCGTAGTGTCCAGAGCATGGAGGCGCTACCAGGAGACAGGCCAGTACATCAGGAGACGTGGAGGAGGCCATAGGAGGGCCACAACCCAGCAGCAGGACCACTACCTCCGCCTTTGTGCAAGGAGGAGCACTGCTAGAGCCCTGCAAAATGACTTCCAGCAGGCCATGTGCATGTCTGCTCAAACGGTCAGAAACAGATTCCATGAGGGTGGTATGAGGGCCCGATGTCCACAGGTGGGGGTTGTGCTTACAGCCCAATACAGTGCAGGACGTTTGGCATTTGCCAGAGAGCACCAAGATTGGCAAATTCGCCACTGGCGCCCTGTGCTCTTCACAGATTAAAGCAGGTTCACACTGAGCACGTGACAGAGTCTGGAGACACCGTGGAGAACGTTCTGCTGCCTGCAACATCCTCCAACATGACCGGTTTGGCGGTGGGTCAGTCATGGTGTGGGGTGGCATTTCTTTGGGGGGGGGGGGGGGGGGCGCACAGCCCTCCATGTGCTCGCCAGAGGTAGCCTGACTGCCATTAGGTACTGAGATGAGATCCTCAGACCCCTTGTGAGACCATATGCTGGTGCGGTTGGCCCTGGGTTCCTTCTAATGCCAGACAATGCTAGACCTCATGTGGCTGGAGTGTCAGCAGTTCCTGCAAGAGGAAGGCATTGATGCTATGGACTGGCCCGCCCGTTCCCCAGACCTGAATCCAATTGAGCACATCTGGGACATCATGTCTCGCTCCATCCACCAATGCCGCGTTGCACCACAGACTGTCCAGGAGTTGGCGGATGCTTTAGTCCAGGTCTGGGAGGAGATCCCCCAGGAGATCATCCGCCACCTCATTAGGAGCATGCCCAGGCATTGTAGGGAGGTCATACAGACATGTGGAGGCCACACACACTACTGAGCCTCATTTTGACTTGTTTTAATGACATTACATCAAAGTTGGATCAGCCTGTAGTGTGGTTTTCTACTTAAATTTTGAGTGTGACTCCAAATCCAGACCTCCATGGGTTGATAAATTTGATTTCCATTGATCATTTTTTTGTTAGCACATTCAACTATGTAAAGAAAAAAGTATTTAATAAGAATATTTCATTCATTCAGATCTAGGATGTGTTATTTTAGTGTTCCCTTTATTTTTTTGAGCAGTGTATATTCAAGTTTTCAAGTCCTAAGTGCTGTGTGTAATCATAAAAAAAACATGAGATTCGATAGAAAATGTATATAGAATTCCATCTAATCTTTCTTCATATGCCCTCTCCCCCTGGCAGCCTCTGCCACCCTGAACTACCGCACCAGCGTGTCCAGAGCCCCGGACATGGTCAGCACCGTGCCCACCAACACAGGCCGCCGCACCGTCCTGCCCGCCAACTGTGTCGACAACAGCCACATTGGCATCATGACCATCCTGTACAACAACATTGGCAAGGACCTGTCACGTGTGTCCATGCCCTGTGGCCTCAACGAACCTCTGAACCTGCTGCAGAGAGTGAGCGAAGAGCTGGAGTACTCTGAGCTTCTGGACATCGCCAACCGCACAGAGGACCCCTTCGAGAGGATGGTAAGGTGGCCCGACACATGCCTGACCTTACAACGAAGCAGCTCAAGTATAGGTTTGTGCTGCGATACCAGCGTCGGTGCTGTTTCAAGTGAATTTATACCCCTGTAGATTTGCTTAGTTGAAATCTGAAAAAAATGCTATTGGTCTCAAGGTCTACACTTTCTCAAATCAAATGCTATTGGTCACGTGCCGAATACAACCAGTTTACCACGAAAGGCTTATTTACGAGCCCATTCCCAACAATGCAGAGTTTAAAAAGACCAAACAAAAAAATATAGAATAAGTAAAGATAATGGCAACACAATAAAATAACAATAACGAGGCTCTATATAAGGAGTACCAGTACAGAGTCAATGTGCATGGGTATGAGGTAGAGGTAATGCAGTGTGTACATGTAGGTAGGGGTAAAAGTGACTAGGCAATCAGGATAGATAATAAACAGAGTAGTAGTAGCAGCGTATGTGAAAGTCTGCTGTGTGGTGTGAGTGTGTGCATTAGAGAATCGGTGAAAACGACGAATGAGGTCAATGTGAATTGCAGATTTGGTATGTAAAACTGTATATTGTGGTTCTTATGTATAGTAAGTATTTTGGGGGGGTAGCAGTTTGCTTCAGGTGCCATTTTGATATTGTTGATGGGTGTGGTCTCACTCATCTGTTTTCCCATGTCTTATTTTTCATGAAGCTGTACATTGGCGTTTTCTCCATCTCTGGCTACGCCTGGGCTACCTGGCGAAACCGCTACAAGCCCTTCAACCCCGTCCTGGGAGAGACTTACGAGAGCCACTGCAAGGAGCGCGGCTTCCGCTACGTCGCTGAGCAGGTAGGACTTGAATCACCCTGACCCAGAATCATCCTAGATACCATCTGCAAGGCAAGTAACCTCTAGAGCTGATCCAGGGTGTCTTCCACTGAAGATAGTTAGTTATTTAACGCTTCCTTTCTGTTCCCAGGTCAGCCACCACCCGCCCTGCTCCGCCGTGCACGCAGAGTCTGAGAACTTCACCTTCTGGCAAGACCAGCAATGGAAGAACAAGTTCTGGGGAAAGTCTTTGGAGATCATCTCCTCTGGTCCAGTGAATGTCAAGTTGCCAAAGTGAGCGTAAAACCCTACTTTCACATCGTCGTTTTGAATGTATTGCTCCGTTGTTCAAAGTACCATCTCAAGGACAGTGTTTTGATTGAGCTGATTTGAAAAGGTGTTCGCCAAATGCTCTACTTGTTAGCTGTAACATGCTTGAAAGTATCATTTACTATGTTATTCAATGAAAGGTTCATAGTATTGAAAACCGGCTCAGGTGTCCATGAATTTCAAGAGTGCGTGTCTCAATCTAGTTGTACTAAACCCATGTCTCTCTCTCTCTCTCTCGCGCGCTCTCTCTCGCGCGCTCTCCCTCTCGCTCTCGCGCTCCGCCCTCTAGATATGGGGATCACTATGTGTGGAACAAGGCGGTGACCTGCGTCCACAACGTCCTGAGTCAGCAGAGGTGGCTGGAGCACTACGGAGAGGTGACCATCAGAAACACCAAGAGTGACATCTGCACCTGCAAGATCTCCTTCGTCAAGGTGAGACCCCTGCCTGGTGCCCATAGAACATAAAGCTCAATTGAAGAATAACCCCATAATGGGACCCATAATGAATCAATGAAATGGTCAACAGTTTAAATGGGGTCTAGACATTTGACATTTCCAAAGCTTTACATATGGTAGTACCTACTAAGTTGACATTGCTCTCTCCCTCAGTCCCGCTACTGGACCTCAGAGACGAGTAAGAATGAGGTGCAGGGCCGGGTTCTGAACCAAGCGGGAGAGGTGGTCCACCGGTTCGGTGGGCTGTGGCACGAGGGCATCTTCTGCGACACCCTGCCTAATCCAAAGTGCATCTGGAAGCCCAGTGAGTACTGCTATTATCCGATTAATCCCTTATCTGCTATGTACGATAATCTCTAATCCAATGTTGATATTATAGTTTATCCTATAGAAGTGTGTCATCCACACCATTGTGCCTATTATATTTTCCCTAATCCCATACTATTTCTGTGAATTCTGTCTTCGATCTTGATCCTCTGTGCAAGACTATGGATGTTTTCCCTCAATCCCTGAGTCCGTAATCCACTCTATATAGTACCAGCACTATGTATCGCCTCACACAGTACCCTGCTTCTCCCATCTCCAGACCCTCAGGCTGATGACCACTTCCAGTACTACGGCTTCAGTCGCTACGCCAGGGAGCTCAATGAGCTGACCCCTGAGCTGAAGAAGGTCCTGCCTCCCTCAGACACCCGCTATAGGCCGGACCAGAGGTGAGACCACCACCCAGCCTGCTCAGTAATGCATACAGAGGATGTTTGGCCATGTGCACATAATTAGATTTGTCAAATGCGTTGGAAGTAGGGCTAGGAATACTTTCATGAATGCCATATAACCAGGAAGAACTCTGCGTCCTGTTCATGTAGGCGGTATCGTTCAGTGACCCCACTGAGGGGCAGTGTTGTGCATTGATGCGATGCCACATCCAATGTGGCTGTGTGCGAAGGCACGGTACATACATTTGACCCGGCTAACGCCTTGGGTTCTTTCATGCAGCTGAAGAGCTTTATCTCTCCACTTTTCTTTCCCCCGTAGGATCCTGGAGGAGGGAGATGTAGCCGGGGCTGACCGTAAGAAGGAGGAAGTCGAGCAGAAACAGAGGGAGCGACGAAAAGAGCTGGCCAAGAAGGGAGAGGAGCACGTGCCTCGTTTCTTCAGGTGAGTCTCGCCAACCGTCCCTTCCTGCCTTACGCGATCAAAGAGCATTTATTGTCGAAATGGCAAGGCAATGGTAACCAACACCGCTATCCCAGGGTCTTTATGATTAACTGAATTGTGTGTTAGGGCAGGGTTGGAGTAAAAGCCTGCACCTGTAGCTTTTCCAGGACTTGAGTTGGTGACCGCTGATGTGACATTGTACATTCATGCAGTGTTTGTGCTTCCTTGAAGGCCTCTTGATAGCCCCTTTTTTAAAGGTTACCTCACACTAGAAAGTAAATATACTCTTCCCTCCTTCAGGAAAGAGCTGGATGCGGCAGGGAATGAGAGCTGGCTGAGCAACGGAACCTACTGGAAGATCCGTGATCAGCCAGGCTTCGCCAACACCAAGAACTTGGATCTGTGGTGTTGAGTAGACATGGCAGAGCCTCGTGTCATTTTGGCTTCATCATAGACTATTACCAGCCCAATTAGACTACTGAAACACATACTAAAAGTTCCACTAAGAGGATAAGGGGAGTTTTGGCTGCATGGATGATTCATTCCAGGGTGACTGTCTGCCATGGAGAGAGGAAATGTCAACGTGGAGTAGATGAGGACTACTTTGGATCTTTTCCTTCAAGTCTGATGTTCCCACATTTGATGCCGATCCTCCACACCCCCCAGTAACCGCTCTGGTGTCCGCAAATGTAAACTGCCTTGAAAATAACCCGATTTTTGAAATTGGTTCATGCATTTTTAACTGCCAAGTTTACCGCATTAGTGGTCGGAGATCCAACATAGCATTTTGAATGTTACCGTGCATGTTGTAGAGCTGCATGCTGCTTTTGTCTATGTAAGATGTCTATATATTTAAGCACTTATTGACGTATATATGCAGATTTATTTAAATCAGTTTGTGATATCAAATTCTCCCTCCTACAAAGGGGAAATAACCAGGGCAGGGGATTGTTTTTAAGACTGCTTTGGATTAATGGGGTTTTATGGGTAAGAAGGGCTACCTCTTGCACTCTCGATGGTCTTACTGTGTTTTTGTATATTTAGGTAATCATGTCGAGTTGTACTTTACGTCTTGTTTTAAATGACACATTGGTATGTGTCACTGAATGCCTCCCATCCGTCTCCTTCCTCGCCCGTTTTAAAGAACTGGGGTCGTTTTCTTTTTTTTCATTGATGCTTTAATGCTTTTGAGGGTTATCTTTTCAACCTTGATTTAGGTTGATACTATGAAGTCCTTTTTATGGACGTTTCAACAGGGGGTTTTGCGGAAAAGAGAACCGTTGTTACATTTCAGTGTAAAAACAATAGGAGGGCTATAGCGGGAATCGTCCAAAATGAATTGTTTTCTAATCTATTATCAAATAAATAATAAACTAAAAACAAAAAATGTGCGTCTTTGAAACTGAGTATCACAGCTATTGTAAGCAGTTGTTTAACTGGAACAATCTATTTTACTATTGCCCAATGCAGGGAATGTAAAATGCCTATAGATCGATATTCAACATATTCCCCTATGAGTTTACATCTATAATGAATTGAATGTGGAACCAGATGTGGAATTCAGTCCAACCAGTTGCTGTTTAACAGACCAGTCATTGAAGGCTGAGTTAAGCTAAGGTTCAACCAGGTATACCATTTTTGAAATTAAGTTTTTTATATTATTTGCGTTACAGAAATCCCGAAAGATGACTATAAAGAGAGAACTAAAAGCCTCCATGATTCTACGGAAGGGGAAGGGGGGGAAAAATATTTGGAAAAGGAATACTGGAGTGTCTTGGAATTCAATGTGAACACATGGGTTCATGTCCCTTTTCAAATGTCATTCCTTCATCTCTGATTCCACTCCTGTATCTCAGTACTGTTCCGTCTCATTGGCAGAGTCTCTTGGTCTTCCTCTAGAAGCGATCCAGCAGTTTAAAATTGTATTTATTTATTGTGGTTGATTGCAGTGTTACCTTCTATGGTATCTATACTAATGGCATTGTCTTTCCACGGGTGGCGTCACTCTTGCGCGACACTTGTCCCTCAACTGATTGATAAGTACCAAAAGATCTGAGGTAAGACGATGTACTGATGGTAGATCCCCATCCAGTGTCTTTGTATCGTATTGATTGCTGTGCAAATTTCCGAATCGGCTGAGTTGAGAAATCAGCTGATGTTCTGGTAATGTGTTGTGTATCTGTCAAATTCCTGTCCGGTGGGTTTTAAATGTGTTGCTGTGAATTGTGTTGACAACCTGTAGGCAAAGTACCGGAGATGACTGCGTATAAGGTGTTCGTATTCTGAGATTCACAAATCATCCACGGAGAACAACAGCCTGGAATCACTGTACAGCGCCTACAAAACAGAACATCTTCGGACTGTTATTTGCCCTAGTTTTAATCACTGTGGTACAATATCATAAATCCCTGAATGTCTATATATATATATTATATATATATTATATATATTATATATTATATATATATATTATATATTATATATATTATATATATTATATATTATATATATATTATATATATATATTATATATAATATATATATAATATATATAATATATATAATATATATATATATAATATATATAATATATAAAGGAGTTTCTTACGAGGTACCTATAGTGGGCCGTTCTATCACTGTTTTAGGGCCCTCGACACACTGCCATAGCTCGACTATTTGTAGCTATTATCACCAGCCCCTCTGTCACCCTTAACTTCATGTTATTTCATTACATTTTACAGAGACACGTGAGATGTTTTAAAGATTGTTCTTGAATCTCCACGAAAACTATTCAAGTTCCATTAGAACTAAATTGTAAAAAGTGCTGTGTACCTCTGTTATGAATATGCCCTTAAAGTCTCTGGGTGACGAGTTCATTCTGGTTTGACAGTGTAAACTTCGTGATAAAAGCATGTAGTTGGGCTGTGACCCATTATTGATGGGTTTTAAAAACCGTGTGAGGTAACCATGTAAAGACCATACCTGATAACATGGGAGAGAGGGGGAGCATTCAGAAACAGCACTGGCCCTTGTTATAGCCCTAAACTAACATGGTCAAATACAGAGGTTAGGAAACTTTCCAGTTTTAGAAAACGACTAGTATCACATCTAAATTTAGATGGATGATTCAGTGGATGCAGTCTGCCCTAGAGTGTCATATTGCAAAGGGGATCTGCAATGGATTTTCCTGATCATGGTTTAGGTTAGAATTTGGCAGGGTAAGTTGATCTGTGTCTTGGGGGGGGGGTTTAGATCTTGCTGTTCTCCAGGTGCGTGTCGATGTGTTTGATGAGGGCGTCATCGGGGTAACCAGTAGGGAAGGTCAGCTGACACAGAGGGCAGCTCCGGGTGTCGTTCTCCTCCGTCTCCATCCACAACTGCAGGCAGCCAATCACAAAACTGCGTAAACAGCTCAACTCGAAGGTAAACACTAAATGTACTCATTGTAATGACTAAAAGAACCTGTTTTCTATTTGCATGTCACGTAAGGAAGCTCTTATTACTGCTATTGGGATACACTACTGAGCTCTGAACTCGAGCAGCAACAACTCACATTGATGGAGGGCCAGGACTGGGCGTGGTCTGCGTTCAAGTACCCTGGCAGGTGGCAGGCGAGGGTAGCCGGGTCCTTTAGGGCCAAGAAGGAAGGGCAGGGAGGGGGTTCCCGTGAGCTTACCCCCATGGCCCCCAGTGTCCTGGGAGGACTGGAGACCGGGGATGGGCACCTCCACTCCTCATCGTCAGACGACTGGGGCGGGGTGACCTGTGGGATGGGGGCCGGGGGATCCTTCAGATGACAGAAGTGACGCCCCTGGATGGATTGGGGAGTAACATGTTATTTGAATGTTTTACAATGTTACTCCCTAAGAAAACTGTAATTAAAACGGGTGGTGGTGGTGCGGTTAACCTTATTTTATACATTTATCTTAAAATAAATACACTACCGTTCAAAAGTTCAGGGTCACTTAGACATTTCCTTGTTTTTTTAAAGAAAAGCACTTTTTTGTCCATTTTAAAATAACATCAAATTGATCAGAAATACATTGTAGACGTTGTAAATGACTATTGTAGCTGGAAACGGCAGATTTGTAATGGAATATCTACATAGGTCGATTGCCAGCATTCCTCACTCCTGTGTTCCTATGGCATATTGTTAGCTCATCCAAGTTTATCATTTTAAAAGCCTAATTGATCATTAGAAAACCCTTATGCAATTATTAACAGTTTTAGCTGTGCTACCATAATTGCAAAAGGGTTTTCTAATGATCAATTCGCTAATCCAAGTTTATTTTATTTTAAGACTAACACAACATGCCATTGGAACACAGGAGTGATGGTTGCTGATAATGGGCTTCTGTACGCCTACATAGGTATTCCATAAAAAATCTGCACTTTCCAGCTACAATAGTAATTTACGTTTATTCTGTATTTTATATTTCAATGGACAAAAAATGCTTTTCATTTAAAAAATAAGGACATTTCTAAGTGACCCCAAGCTTTTGAATGGTAGTGTATATACAAATATGGTGTGTACCTCTGCAGCTAGAGGGAAGCCCAGCTCCAGGGCATGGTGGTGGGGGCTACTGCTCAGGCTGCTGCCACCACCTCCTCCCCCTCCACCAGCACCTACAGCTCCACGGGCCGAGGCCGGCCGGGGAAGCCCCACCAGGGAAATCCTGGGCGGGCGGGAATAAGCCCCAGACTCCCCCATGTTCTTGGGCTTGGGCAGTGTGGAGACTGGGTCACGGAGCAGCCTGGGGGGGGGCCTCTGGTGGGCAGACGAGTCGGCCACCTCTGAGTAGCTGCGGCGCCCCTGGAAGCGGGCACGCAGCCGTTGGCTGGTTGGCCGGCAGGAGTAGGAGGCTGAGCCGGTGGGGGAGTAAGAGAGGCCAGTTGGGGAGTAGGATGCAGGGCCAGAAGGGGGTGAGGAAGGTGAGAGGGGAGGAGAGGAGTGGAGGCGGTCTGGGGAGGGGCGTTGGGAGGCTGAGTAGCGACGCTGGGGTGCTGGGGAGTGTCTCAGGACTGGAGGAGAGGGAATGGGATGGTTATTATCGTCCATTGCTACCTCTGTAGCCCAACAGATAGAGTATGGCGCTTGCAACACCAGGATAGTGGGTTCAATTCCCGGGACCACCAGTATGTAAAACGTATGCACACTTGACTAAGTCACTTTGGGTAAATGCATCTGCTAAATCGCATTTATTATTATTATTATTATTATTACATTAGTGTCCTTATTGGCACCCTCATTGGGCATTTTTGCAATTATACTCCATTCAACATCAATATGGAAAACAATTTTTGTGTTTTCTACTGACCCATCTGCTCGTGGGATGCCTTCCTGAGGATCTCAGTCTGTTTTACAGCCAGACCTCGCACACGCACCAGCTCCTCTGTCAGCTCAGTGTAGGCCAACGCCAGATTCACCCTGCAAGGGAGGGACAATAGTTGATAATCTCTCAATGTTAGGACTGTGTCCAAAATGGCACCCTATTCCATAAATAGGCCACCACACCCTATGGGGCCCTGGTCAAAAGTAGTGCACGAAATAGGGAATAGTGTCCCATTTTGGGTCATCGACTTGGTTATTCTATTGACAATAGCTACATGGCCGGAAGTATTAGATGGGGCAGCTGTCGCTCACTGTTCATCTCCTGCCTTCTTTATCCATTCCATGTCACAGTGCTCACAGGGTGTGGTCACCTCCTGCTGGACAGAGACAGACGTGTGTGTCAGTGGAGGCTTCTGATGGGAGGATGGCTCATAGTAATGGACTGAAACGGAGCAAATGTAATGGCATCAAACACATGGAAACCATGTGTTTGATGCATTTGATACCATTCCACTGTCTCCGCTCCAGCCATTACCATGAGACAGTCCTCCCCTAGTAAGGTCCCAGGTCCTGTGTGTCACTATCTGACCTGTCTCTGTACATTCTGCTGCAGCTGTCTGATCTCTGCCTGCAGCCTCTGTAGATCCTCCTTCATCTCCTTCTCTCTCTGACACGCACCCTGGGCCTGCTGCCGCGCCCCTTCTAGCTCCACCTCCAACCTCTGCAGCTTCAGGTCGGACACGGCGTCCAGACTACGAGAGCTCTGCAGGGTTGGACCCCGCCCGTTCCGCTCTGTAGCACACATCCAGGTACAGTGAGAAACATACACACCCGCACTCACTCAAACATACACACACACACACACTCACCACGAGGCACGTCCAGACTGGTGTGTAGCTGTAGGTAATGAATGTTCTTGCTGTGCAGCTGAGCACTGAGTTTCTGCAGGGACCCCTCCCTCTGCCTCAGAGCTGACTCCAGACCACAGATACGCTCCATATGCTGCTCTGCTAGTGTTGTCTGACGGAGAGCACACACACGTGAATGCACATTTTCTACACACACACACACACGTGAATGCACATTTTCTACACACACACACACACGTGAATGCACATTTTCTACACACACACACACACGGATGTAGGGTGTATATACACACACACGGATGTAGGGTGTATATACACACACACGGATGTAGGGTGTATATACACACACACGGATGTAGGGTGTATATACACACACACGGATGTAGGGTGTACATACACACACACGGATGTAGGGTGTACATACACACACACGGATGTAGGGTGTACATACACACACGCGGATGTAGGGTGTACATACACACACGCGGATGTAGGGTGTACATACACACACACACACACACACACACACACACACACACACACACACACACACACAAGGGTGTACACACACACACACACACATGTAGGGTGTACATACACACACACACACACACACACACACGGTTGAAGGGTGTACATACACACACACGCGGATGTAGGGTGTACATACACACACACGCGGTTGAAGGGTGTATATACACACACACGCGGTTGAAGGGTGTATATACACACACACGCGGTTGAAGGGTGTATATACACACACACGCGGTTGAAGGGTGTATATACACACACACGCGGTTGAAGGGTGTATATACACACACACGCGGTTGAAGGGTGTATATACACACACACGCGGTTGAAGGGTGTATATACACACACACTCGGTTGAAGGGTGTATATACACACACATGCGGTACATTGAAGGGTGTATATACACACACACGGGGTGTGAAGGGTGTACATACACACACACACGGTGTGTACACACACACACACGGTTGAAGGGTGTATATACACACACACACACACACACACACACACACACACACACGGTTGAAGGGTGTATATACACACACACGCGGATGAAGGGTGTATATACACACACACACGGTTGAAGGGTGTATATACACACACACACGGTTGAAGGGTGTATATACACACACACACGGTTGAAGGGTGTATATACACACACACACGGTTGAAGGGTGTGTATATACACACACACGGTTGAAGGGTGTGTATATACACACACACGGTTGAAGGGTGTGTATATACACACACACGGTTGTAGGGTGTGTATATATACACACACACGGTTGTAGGGTGTGTATATACACACACACGGGTGTGTATATACACACACACACACGGTTGTAGAGGGTGTGTATATACACACACACACACGGTTGTAGGGTGTGTGTATATACACACACACACACGGTTGTAGGGTGTGTATATACACACACACACACGGTTGTAGGGTGTGTGTATATACACACACACACACGGTTGTAGGGTGTGTGTATATACACACACACACACGGTTGTAGGGTGTGTGTATATACACACACACACACACACACGTTGTAGGGTGTGTGTATATACACACACACACACACACACGGTTGTAGGGTGTGTGTATATACACACACACACACACGGTTGTAGGGTGTGTGTATATACACACACACACACACGGTTGTAGGGTGTGTGTATACACACACACGGGTGTGTATATATACACACACACACACGGTTGTAGGGTGTGTGTATATACACACACACACACACGGTTGTAGGGTGTGTGTATATACACACACACACACACGGTTGTAGGGTGTGTGTATATACACACACACACACACGGTTGTAGGGTGTGTGTATATACACACACACACACACGGTTGTAGGGTGTGTGTATACACACACACACACGCGGTTGTAGGGTGTATATATACATACACACACGCGCGGTTGTAGGGTGTATATATACATACACACACGCGGTGGTATATATACATACACACACGCGCGGGTGTAGGGTGATATATACACACACGCGCGGTGGTAGGGTGTATATACACACACGCGCGGTGGTAGGGTGTATATACACACACGCGCGGTGGTAGGGTGTATATACACACACGCGCGGTGGTAGGGTGTATATACACACACGCGCGGTGGTAGATTAGATTAGATTTTATTACAATGCCTTAGCCCATAATACTGTCCCCTCCCCCATCACTCTACCAGTACTACTCATGGTGTCCAGAAGGGGACATTGTTTACCAGTGTTTCTCACCATCTTGTCCAGGTCTCTCTGAACGTTACTCTTCTCCATGTGGATCTTCTCATAGGCCTGAATCACATCCTCCAGCCTCTCCTCTCGCTCTTTACTCTTCTGGAGCTGAGGGAAAGGTGGACATTTTCAAAGGGAAAAGTGTAGGAGAAAGAAATGTGTTCGATGTGCAGTTCCCTACCTCTCCCTCCCCCTCTATTCTCTCTTACCACCCTCCCTTCTCTTGTCTCCTCCCTCTCCCCTCTTCTTCTCTCTTCTCTCCCTCTTCACACTCGTCTCTCGTCTGTCTCCTTCATCTCCCCTCCTCTCTCTTCCTCCATGTCTTACCTCCTGTGTGAGGGAGTTGACTCTCTGTTGCAGGTTGGTGGTCTCTGACTGCAGTAGGCTGGTCTCCTTGGGTTCACAGGAGCAGCACTGTAGGGTCCTCTCCTCCTCAAACTCACTGATCATAGGGAACTGAGGGAGAGAAGGAGGGGAGAGGAACAAGAGAAGGACAGAGGAGGCAAATGAGATGAGTAGGTGAGAAAGAAAGGAGATCAAAGGAAGACGGTGAGAATAGGACAAGGTGTGTCACAGCCCAAAACATAGGAGATGGAAAAAGCTAAAGTGGATGGAGAAAAAGAGTACACCAGTGCAGGTCGAGGCCAGATTATCATTATTAGAGGTTAGAAAATAACATAAGCTTTTCCACTGTGAGTTTCAAATGAACAATGGCCTCATTCAGGTACGCCTGATTGTTTCAGTACTTTGAAAATCAAACCTTCCTTCCTCCCCTCCTGGGAGTACACACTGATCTAACTCTGTTGCATAGGCGAAAGCACCGGTTCCATAGAATAGCTTCTACCAATTCAGTCATGTAAAATCAGTGATAGCCTTTTTAAAGGGATAGTTTGGGATTTTGGCAATGGAGCTCCAGCTACTTCGCCAGAGTCGGATGCACTCGTGGATACCGTTTGTATGTGTCTGCATGCAGTTTGAAGAAAGTTGCTATCTAGCATTTGCACAATTGCTAACTAGCATTATCACACTTATTAACTAGCATTAGCGCAAGGTGTCTATGGGATAACTAGTCTTTGTGCTAGGCTAGTTATTATTTTCTTTGTGAAACTACCTCCAACTTCTTTCATACTGGACTCGGACACATCAAAATGGTATCCAGAGTTAATCTGACTCTGGGGAAGTAGATAAAGGGCCAAAATCCAGAACTATCCCTTTAAGAGGGGACACCTTTTTGACCAGGGCCGTAGGGCTTCCCTTTAAAGTTGAGCAGTATAAAGGGAATATGGTGCAATTTGGAACGTAGCCTCTGTGATGAACGGATCAGTCAACCTACCTTGACCTCATAGTTCTTCAGCTTCCTCTTGATGCTGCTGTTCTCTCGCTCCAGGCTGGCCAATCGCTTCTTGATGTCATGGTAGGCGGCGGCCAGGGCGAAGTGGGAGGGGTACATGTCGTCTTGGATGGGTGAGGATGACCAGTTGACCCCCGACCCCAAGCCGCAGCCGTCATCCCTCAGCCCCTCGCCCCCGCCCAGGAGGCCCAGCTCGCCCCCGAAGAGAGACTCCATCCCTTAGGCAGATCAGTGGCTACCTGAGGGGGAACACAGGAAGGAGGGTAAGTCATTAGAGCCAGTCATTCTGTAATACTGACGTTATGAAATGCAATTACCCACAGTCAAAGCAGAACAGTCTGTCTGTTTCCTAAATGGGTGTCATTTGGAAACTATTTTGGATTTTTTATCAGAAAATGCTCTCTTCATTACCATTCATGTGGGACTGAGATGCATAGGTGGATCTACACACACACAAACAGATTGCGTTTACACATTTCAAGTCTCAAAGTATCTTATAAAACTGGGATTTTGAGGTGAAGAAGAATCACTTCAACAACGTCAAACAACACTCTAACTAATGTCAGATGACTTGTAAACAGACCACAGCGCCCCTTGCATAGAAGGCTAGGATAACCGGAAGGATATCACTTCATTGCAGCATGAAGGCAACAGGGCGGCTGCGCCACCCATAAGGCCTCTTCCAGTTCAGTGAACACACACTACGGTCCCCAGGCCTTCCGAGGGAACAGAAGGCCGTGGTCGTTCCGGCGCTAGCCTCTCTCTGCCAGCCACTCTCCTTCTCGCAGCAGGTGGCGCTAACGAGGCTCAAATGGCAGAGCGACGGGCCCTGGCGCAGCTCTGGTGTGAGTGAGAGCCATGGCCGACAGGGCATATAGGGGGGTCGTGTGCCAACCCTGCCCAGCAGTCTGTCCGCAGTCTAGGCTACACATCGCCCGCTCCATCTGCCACCGTTTAAATCTGGTTGGCTGTTGCCATGAACGTTATACCATCCCACATCCTGAAACATTAAAAAAACACCTTGTGTCTTCGAGTGCTCCCCCTCCCTACTCAGTTGGGAAATCTGGAATACTCAACTAAAGAGATGTATAGATGCGTCATTGGTTGCTGTAGCCTAGATGTAGGCCAAACCAACTGTCACACGTACAGACAGCCATCGCTTGTGTGTGTGGAAGGTTTCCCGGGTCCGAAACACATTAACGTGGCCAACGCTGTAACGATAATATATTCAATATCAAAGTATCCATACCACTCCATATCGAAAATGTATGTATATTCCCCTGAACTATTTTCCCCTTCCCCTCTCCGAAAACAAATACATAAACAAAACAAATATACATTATGCATACACATAATCATGCTGAAATCCCCTGGCCTTCAAAGGCTGCTGGGCTGAATCATAGTCTGTTAAGCTCAGCTTGGCTCTTATTTTTACAATTACAGGAGACCCGAGAGAGTGGTGCTCTTTTGATGTTGTTTGTTCTGCCAGCTGCATCTCTCAATTTCTGATTCGACATCATTCAACATCTCCGTAGCAGAGGCATGAATAGATACGGAAACAGCCCAATGAAAGTAAGGCCCTCCAGCTTAGACTTCACACAGGAATACCACAGTGAATCATGTGTTTCAAAGTGCCCTAGAGTCACTTTCTGAGTACCCACATGGTCAACAACCCTCCACTAACATCAATATACCCCCCACCACTAGAAACAAATCTGGGATCTTATTTTACAAAGTCTTACCCAGCACAATTGCCCCTTCTGGGATGAATAATAACACAAGCTGTATTGGATTGCATTGAAACCATGTTAGCAGATATAAACTAGTTGTTTCCCCACCTAACCACCCTTGTCCCTGGAGGTCGGGAACTGCAGCTGCCACAATGCTCCAGGTGGCTGGTGCCGTTGCATCCTGTAATGTCCACGAGATTCGTCCGTTGGAGACGAGCTGCTTTTCCAGTTGAGCACTCTGCAGTTGCAACATGCATTTTTGAATGTAGAAATCAGCGATACACACTCAGTGTACAAAACATTAGGAACACTGGCTCTCACCACGACACAGACTGACCGGGTGAATCCCGGTGGGGTCCCATGTTGACGTCACGTGTTAAATCCACTTCATTCAATGTAGATGAAGGGGAGGAGACGGGTTGAAGATGGATTTTTCAGCCTTGAGACAAGTAAGACGTGGATTGTGGTATGTGTGCCGTTCAGAGGGTGAATGGGCAAGACAAAAAAAATCAAGTGCCTTTGAACGGGGCACGGTAGGAGGTGCCAGGCGCACCGGTTCGAGTGTGTTGAGAACTGCAACGCTGCTGGGTTTTTCCACACTCAACAGTTTCCTGTGTGTATCAAGAATGGTTCACCACCCAAAGGACATCCTGCCAACTTGACACAACTGTGGGAAGCATTGGAGTACACATGGGGACGGCATCCCTGTTGAACACTTTCGACGCCTTGTGGAGTCCACGCCCCGACGAATTGGAGCTGGTATGAGGGCAAAAGGGGGGTGCAACTCAAAATTAGATAGGTGTTCCTAATGTTCTGTCCACTCAGCACAGACCCCTTGATTGTTGAAGAATAGAACTAATAAATGCCTCATGAGCTTAGTTCAACTCTCGTACCCCATTGGAACAGCAATTCTGAATGCATTTCACTCCAATGTTTTTAAACATGGTAAATGTAAACAAACACTGTATAGCCACAAAACATGGTCAAAACTTTTGCATTTGATAGAAGCTTTGAGTGGTTACATTTCACCAGCCTCATCTGTCAGCCTTTTAACAAACCAGAGGCGGGGTGCCCACTTTGCCATTGTTTCAATGGCAGATTGGCCCCTAGAGCACAATGTTGACGCAACCAAGCGGCAAACGCTCCCTGCCAACCCGCCACTGTTTGAGTCTCTAGCGCGTCTTCATCGCCCAAGGGAGGAGACAGCTGGATGGGTGCGAGACGGATGACAACTGGATTAATGAGTTGGTTAGATCTACTGTACACCAGATCTACTGTACAAACAGAGCATCACAATCAAGTCTGTTATGAATGGGGTTTTGTTGTTTGTTCAAGGTTTTTCAATCTGAGGCGGGAGTAAAGAGTGGTTTGTGATACAGAATATCAACACACTTGACAGTGTGCGAGTTGCAAAGTTTTAAGTCGGGGATGTCCTAACTGTTCTGTGGACCCGTCCCCCATGTACGTGTTTACATTTGTGCCTCTATGCATGTGGATCCATTGAAATATGCACCTCTGCCAATAGTCCTCTTTTCCAAGTCTCCTTTGGTTGCAAGTGGTTTGCATTTCCACCTGGACTGGAGCCTAAAGACAGTTCTACTTCTGCCGAGAAGGGTCGAGCATCTTTCCTTTACTAACACCTACACACACACACACACACATTACGCACACACATGCATTTACTAACACCTACACACAAACCCACACATGCATCAACTCACTGACTCACACTGCACACACCACATCCTCTCTCTGTTCAGAAAGCAGAGGACGAATTAGCTACAGTGAAACACGAGCTGCTAGCGAGCCCATTCACCCCAGGGCCAATCAGAACAAGCCCATATGTCAATGTCACATGGCTAATTCATATTTTAATGTTCCGGATATCAGCCAGAATGGATGCCCCGAGCTAACACTAGCTTAGCCCAATGTGCTGTAGAGATTCAATATGCTTCTACGCTTTGTTTCAGTTTTAGCTTAGCACAATGCTTCTGTAAACCAGCTACTGCAATGGTTTAGCGTCATAGTACGCTTCAGTGCTGCATTTGTTTGCTATATGTTAGTAAGTAGCCTTGCACGAGTGAGCCAGAACGGCTCATAGATGCAGGAGCCTATTTCCAGTTTCTGTAGCGTGAGGAAGCTTGATGTACAAGTACATCCACCCGGCAGGACGCTAGACTATGGCAGGGCCTTACGGTCAATCTCCTTAATGCTGAGTGCCAAGCAGACGTAGAGATCGGGTCCCATGTTTCCCTTCTTTCAATCTCAGGATGGACACTCTGACCACAAGGCAAGTGGGTTGGTCTTCAGGCAGGCCCACACGTAATCCCCAGATGAACGTTGAACTCCGCTCTGGTAAATTGGTCATATCCTTACCGCTTATCTTGTACTCAGGTCAAATACTTGTAAGATGGATGGCTGAATCTATCATAATGGCCACTTCGGTGTAGGGAGAATGACACCGAAGGTTGACACTTTAAAAAGGTACAGGACTGGCAGTGGATACTTTAAAGCTGGAGTCCTTCATTTAAACGATAACAAAGCAGTCACCCCGCCTCTGATTTGGTAATAAGCTGATGGATGGCCTGAAGAAATGTAACCCCTCTCAAATTCATACACACAGCCAAGGATGCACATTTTGAGGATATAGAGTGTTGATTTACATTGTTTGTAAACGTTGGGAGTAAAACAAGCTTATATTTTGGGTTATGATGGGGTACGACAGTTGAACTAAGCTCATGAGACAAGTTATAGTCTTCAAGAATCAATGGGTATGTCAAATGTATTTCTAAGTTTTAAAAACAAGAAATAAATGGATGCATCGACTAGCTTTAAAGGCAATTTCCGATTGAGCTAACATCTGCAGCCTTTACCATGAATACAGTCTCGGCGAACGCAGAAACGTTGCCTTTACCATGAATACAGTCTCGGCGAACGCAGAAACGTTGCCTTTACCATGAATACAGTCTCGGCGAACGCAGAAACGTTGCCTTTACCATGAATACAGTCTCGGCGAACGCAGAAACGTTGCCTTTACCATGAATACAGTCTCGGCGAACGCAGAAACGTTGCCTTTACCATGAATACAGTCTCGGCGAACGCAGAAACGTTGCCTTTACCATGAATACAGTCTCGGCGAACGCAGAAACGTTGCCTTTACCATGAATACGTTGCCTTTACCATGAATACAGTCTTTACCATGAATACAGTCTCGGCGAACGCAAAACGTTGCCTTTACCATGAATACAGTCGTTGCCTTTACCATGAATACAGTCTCGGCGAACGAATACAGAAAACGTTGCCTTTACCATGAATACAGTCTTTACCATGAATACAGTCTCGGCGAACGCAGAAACGTTGCCTTTACCATGAATACAGTCTCGGCGAACGCAGAAACGTTGCCTTTACCATGAATACAGTCTCGGCGAACGCAGAAACGTTGCCTTTACATTTCTATCACGCTGTAGCGCACGTCTTCAGCGCTACGGATTGAATCAAGCCCTTAGAATGTGCATGGTCCTGGCGAAGACAATCAAATGGAAGGAAAACAATGTCTTAAGGAATGTAGGGATGGAGCAACAAAAAAAAAGGAATGGGGGAGAGCGAGGAAGAGGATGGTGGGATAGAGGGTGTCCTTGAGGATTGGCACCATCCTATATGTGAGGGGAGAACTGAGGCCAGTACTCGGGGGAGGGGGTCAAAAGCTTGAATAGATGTGGCCTATGTGCTTTGTGAGGTGGAGATGAGTAACCTAGTTCTGACAGGACAGAGAGAGAGGGAAGGAGATATATCTCAGAGCTGTCCCAGTGGGGTGCAGCGAGCCAGAGCCCTAATCCACAGCAGCCCTGCGCAGAAAAGCATCTATACATCAGACACACACCCTGGTGACGTACCGAAATCCACCAATGGGAAAGGGGAAACAGTTTGACTTGAGTTCTAATCTTTCCCATCAACCTTCATATTACACCAAGCCCCACCAAGCCCCAATTGAATGCTGTGCTCCTAACAAAATAAACCCAATACAATCATACAGCCAAAAGGCACAACAAATAATGTAGCATTAGGGTGTTGTTGCACATGGCTAGCTGTTGATAACAGGGTGTAAATGGTGGTGGGTGAGGTTGTCTCACCTCCACATAATATAGGATTGTAATTCCAAATGGCACCCTTTTCACTATAGTGCACTATTTTTGACCAAAAGTAGTGCACTGTGAAGGGAATAGGGTGCTATTTGGAATGCACACCCTTAATCTCTCTTGCAGTAGACCTGGTGGAACATGTTACATAATAATACATCATCATCATTATCACTGTCAACAGCCCACGACCATTGCTTCATCATGCCTCAAGTGCTGTACAGGCCTATCTGTACGGTCTTCTCCAGTAATGGATTTGACTTGCACTCTGAAAAACAATGAGTGACAATGCCTCCAGAAAGCTATAGGTTTGAAAGATCAATGAGGGGAATGTTCAATATCGCTATGCGCACATGCTTAATTAAATCATCATTGCGGTTGGAATGGAAGGGCTTAGTGGTCTGAGAACAGAAGTTTCCAAATAGCCTACTTGATTTCAGGAGGGACATTAAGTGATAGGCCTTTTAAGCATGACACCAGACACTTAACCTTGAACGTTTCCATAAACAGCTGTATCAAAATAAATAATTGAAATCCGTCGAATAAAAAAATCAAGACATGACTTTTAGGCAAACCTGATTTCTTACTAAAATAGACTTAAGACGAGTAGCATAACCTTTACTAGTAACATAACTTAAACTGAGTAAAACTCATGTCAACACGTCACTCTCCAAAGTACCCCCAGATACAGTGGTTACCAGCTATGCCCGGAAGCGGAATGTCAAGCGCATGGAGATGCTATTCGCTGTTCCTCTCGCTAACAGCCTCTGACTGGTTCGCTGGGTGGTTAATGGCCAGTCAATTACTCACGGTGGCCGGTGAGCCGCGCTTTAGCACCATGCACAGAAGGATCGATTCCTCTGATTTAATGGATTCTGTCTGTTTGTTTCCACAAATGCACGTCCAGCTGTATTTCTTTATGGCACATATACGATGGTCATGGTCTGTCATAGTAGGGACATTTCAACGTTTCAACAGAACAACTTAGGTAATTTGAAAGACCTACGGATGGTGTTTCCTTCATTGAACAAAAATGTCAAGCACCATGTTTGATCAAGGCCATTTTCATTTGAATAAACTTCCGTTGACCTACCTGGTGTACAATGAACTTAGTGACTGTTACCATATAGTGGTGGTTCATAGACATAGTTGCCAAATTAACTTCGTTTTTAGCACGTAGGCTGCGTTTGCATTTAAAAAATATATATATTTAAGTGAGACAACCATTTTGGTCTGAAGCATTGTCAACATTGAGCATTCAGCACCACTAGCAAGTGAACAGCGCAAGTTTGTCTACGCTGCTAAACCAGTCGGGAACTGTCCAGTGTACGATGATCTCTCAAAGCCACATGCACCAACATTAAGACAATAAAAGAGTTATGTCAAGACAGTTACCAGAACACAACAATCAATCACGTGCATTAATATCTCCGCAAGCAACAACCACGTCGTATGCTACGCGTGGTTGTGTAGACGACATGTTTCCTGTGATTACTTACAATAGAGCTTCTATATCGTTTCCCTCCTTGCGGCAAGACACTAGTGCTCGTTGCCATTCTCACTTTGTAGTGCAATCAGTAGCTAACCTAGTCTACAACATGGCTGTATACAGCGACGCAGCTCTCTCCATCTCTCCCAACGGAAAAAAATGAGCTCGCGCTTTTTTCCTTCTTCCTCATATCGAGCCCTTTTATATATATATATATATATATATACAAAAACGTTGCCGTGAGCGTTACTTAACACCTGTTAAATAAAAAAAATACTCTACAAAGGCACAACAATAAACACTGTCAAACAAATACCACGATATACTTACGCTTCCTCGTGAGAAACTGTGAAAAATTCATTGCGAGAAAGGGGGTCAAAACTGTTCATTTGCGGTTTACATCGACAATGGTTGGATTGTGGATGCTTGTGACGCCCCCCCCCCAACCCCTCTTTACACTCCCATTCTGTGATGAACCGAACCGTTTTTACCAATAGAAGACGGTGAAATAGGTTGGAGCAAGGTTCAGAAAAGACCAAGAAGTAACACATCAGAAGATCACTGACATGTGACAGTTTATGGCCAAGAATATAACAAGATGATAGGAAAAAAATAAGCATCACATCCCCATATCATATAGGATAGCTTGTGTTCAGTAGTCATATTCTTTGCCTCGTGGATCTCTGGTTGCATAACTGCCTTCATCAGAAAAAATCAAACATTAAAAAATATATATATATATTCTGACACAAAGTGCTGACGTCGAAGCTTGATTAGATTGTTGTTTAAATAGATTGATTCATTTTATCTCAATTATGGCAGTTTATTTATTTATGCTGCCCCCATTGAGTGATGGAGATTATTCTTTTTATGAGAAGAAATTCTCTCTAATCCAGATATGCACAGGTCTTGAAATAAAAGGGGTTCTAGATCATCTCTGTGTGTCAACTGTGAGGAAAAATAGATATGGGATTTTGTAGAAAATGTATTGCATGCTACAGTGTCCCTAATGTACCTGCTCTCAGGGCATGAACCAATTGGAACTTCTAACAGAATGTGATCATTGCAAATGGTGGTTTTTGTTGACTGCACAGTGTCGCCATGATCTGTCGTTATGTTTGGAGGAAAAAGGGGGAGGCTTGCAAACCGAAGAACACCATCCCAAGCGTGGGGGTGCTTGTTGCAGGGGGGACTGGTGCACTTCACAAAATTGGAGTTGGAGTGGCCATCACAAAGTCCTGACCTCAATCCTATAGAACATTTGTGGGCAGAACTGAAAAAGTGTGTGTGAGCAAGGAGGCCTACAAACCTGACTCAGTTACACCAGCTAGGAGGAATGGGCCAAAATTCACCCACCTTATTATGGGAAGCTTGTGGAAGGCTACTCGGAACAATTGACTCAAGTTAAACAATTTAAAGGCAATGCTACCAAATACTAATTGTTGATGTAAACTTCTGACCCATTGGGAATGTGATGAAAGAAATAAAAGCTGAAGTATAGATTTTCTTTCCACTATTATTCTGACATTTCACATTCTGTAAATAAAGTGGTGATCCTAACTGACCTAAAACAGTGAATATTTACTAGGATTAAATATCAGGAATGGGAAAAAACTGAGTTTAAATGTATTTGGCTAAGGTGTATGTAAACTTTCAACTATGTGTGTATATGTATATATATATATATATAGTGTTTTCCAATTTTCCCAGAAGTGGTTAGTCTATGGATTATTCAATTACATTGAGCTGATTTCTGACGTGCTGTTCCTTCTTTTTCAGTAGAAGGGGTAGACTCAGGTTTTCTGGGTCTGTTTTCTCTCTCTCTCTCTCTCCTCTCTCTCCCTCTGTCTTTCCCAGCTGCCAGCACAACAAAGTTTCATCCACTCAGTGGCATATGTCCTGCATGCAAAATAACATAGCCAGCAGATGGCGACCTTGTTTAATACACTGAACAAAAATAAAAACTCAACAGTTAGTGTTGGTCCCATGTTTCATGAGCGAAAATAAAAGATCCCAGAAATGTTCCATATGCACGAAAATCTTATTTCTCTCAAATTGTGTGCACAAATTTGTTTTACATCTCTCTTAGTGAGCATTTATCCTTTGCCAAGATAATCCATCCACCTGATAGGTTTGACATATCAAGAAGCCGATTAAACAGCATGATCATTACACAGGTGCACCTTGTGCTGGGGACAATAAAATGGCACTCTAAAATGTGCAGTTTTGTCACACAACACAATGCCACAGATGTCTCAAGTTTTGAGGGAGCGTGCAATTGGCATGCTGACTGCAGGAATGTCCACCAGAGCTGTTGCCACATAATTTAATGTTCATTTCTACCATAGGTTGCCTCCAATGTCGTTTTAGAGAATTTGGCAGTACAACCAACCGGTCTCACAACCACAGACCATGTGTATGGCGTTATGTGGGTGAGTGGTTTGCTGATGTTAAAGTTGTGAACAGAGTGCCCCATGGTGGCCGTGGGGTTATGGTATGGGCAGGCATAAACTACGGACACAATTGCATTTTATTGATAGCAATTTGAATGCACAAAAATACCGCAGCGAGATCTTGAGGCCCATTTTTTTTTAAGGTATCTGTGACCAACTTATGCATATCTGTATTCGCAGTCATGTGAAATCCAGCGATTAGGGCCTAATGAATTTTATTTCAATTGACTGATTTCCTCCTATGAGGAAAAATCTCAGCAAAATCTTAGAAATTGCTTCATGTTGCGTTTATTTTTGTTCTGTATAATTCACAGACCTGTCATCAATGATGTTAATAGTACCATTGCATTTTTTTGTACATCATCTGAACGCTGTACAGTCCAGTGTTAAGATGATTGTATCAATGATAATGGTAAGGATGGTACTAGCTGATCCGATATCAGTTCTTATATACAGTAGGTCACTAGAGCAGAGTTCAACGTTCGTCTCAGGTTAACAAGTAGGCCTACTAGAAGATCAACTTGATCAACTTCCTCCCCACATGATAGAGCATGGTGTTTACTCTATACATGCCAACTCTATGTTTAGCCAACTGTTAAAAATGCCCTTCCACTTCACAAGCTTGTCTCGCACTATCTAATTCCACTGTAATCAAGGTCTCATCCCCTAATATGAAACTATAGCCTACCTCACAGTCAGACAATCTATTTACAGTATGTGGGTATTTGGACTATCAGTGTCTAAATGAAGTGTCAACTTCCTCCACCCAGGACATACCGCTGTGCTCATCAAATACACTTCTCAAAGCACTTCTCCCAATCATTTCATGTTTGCTCAACTTCAATTAAACTGTTGAGTTGGATTAGACATACATGGAATATTACTAGTCTGAGCTGTTGAGTCTCTGATCGTTAGCTCGGCCTACAGTCACAGTGGAGGCAGCATATACACATCATGACGAAAAGTATGTGGACACCTGCTCATTCGAACATCTCATTCCAAGATCATGGGCATTAATATGGAGTTGGTCCCCCGTTTGCTGCTATAAAAGCCTTCACTCTTCTGGGAAAGCTTCCACTAGATGTTGGAACATTTCTATGGGAACATGCTTCCAATCAGCCACAAGGTCATTAGTGAGGTCGTGCACTAATGTTGGGTGATTTAGAACTGGCTTGCAGTCAGCGTTCCAATTCATCCCAAAGGTGTTTGATGGTGTTGAGGTCAGGGCTCTGTGCAGGCTAGTCAAGTTCATCCACACCGATCTCGACATAGCATTTCTGTATGGACCTCGCTTTGTGCACAGGGGAATTAAAAAATATATATAAATATTTAAACCTTGATTTAACGAGGCAAGTCCGTTAAGAACAAATTCTTATTTACAATGATGGCCTACCCGGGGTGACCCTGGGCCAATTGTGCGCCGCCCTATGGCACTCCCAATCACGGATGGTTGTGATGGCAAAACGTGGGATGGTAAAACATGATTCATCACTCCAGAGACCACGTTTCCACGGCTCCGGAGTCCAATGTTGTCGAGTTTTACACCAATCCAGCTTGACGCTCTACATAGCGCGTGGTGATCTGCGGTGTGCGTGCGGCCATGGAAACCCATTTCATAAAGCTCCCGACAAAAACGGTTATTGTGCTGAAGTTGCTTCCAGAGGCAGTTTGGAAATTGGTAGTGAATGTTGCAACTGAGGACAGAACATTTGTGTCCGTTACGCGTTTCAGCACTCAGCGGTCCCCTTCTGTGAGCCTGTGTGGCCTACCACTTCGCGGCTGAGCCATTGTTCGTTTACACTTCACAATAACAGCACTTACATTTGACCGGGGCAGCTCTAGCAAGGCAGAAATTTGGCTAACTGACTTGTTGGAACGGTGGCAGACTATGACAGTACTACGTTGAAAGTCACTGAGCTCTTCAGTACGGGCCATTCTACTGCCAATGTTTGTCTATGGAGATTGCCTGAATGTGTGCTCGACGTTATAAACCTGTCAACAACGTGTGTGGCTGAAATAGCCCGAATCCACTCATTTGAAGGGGTGTCCACATACTTTCGTAAATATAGTGTACATGTCATTTCAGATTGTCTAGACAGGTGTACTAATGTCAGACAGTGACCTTCCCAGGTGTGAAGTGGGTACTCCCAAAGAATCATGTGCTAAAGGAAAGTACCATACAATCCTAATACATAAATAACGTTGAATACAGTCCTTATGGACTCTACACTTCAGTTTCACAGTTTCAGTATTGACTTTGAGTCTGCAATTCTAAAGATGTTATGGATTTTCTACAGAAATAAATCAATAACGGTAAATAAATATTTAATGACTTCACCATTTCAAAAACCAGATGTTTACTAGATGTAAACATACATTGATTGATCGGTGTTTATTGTCCGTCAAGAGGAAATTCTTTCCACAGCTCACCACAAGCCTACATACACAACAAGAAAAGAAACAGCCCTGATTCCTTACATGTAAACATATGTAATTGTGCCCTGTCACTTCTTGGGTTCCACTGGGTGCTGAACGCTTGGCATCCCATGGCCCATTACCATGGCACTCCCAACTTGACCACAGCTAGTCATTTCCATGTCAACAAACCTATACTAGGCTGGGTAGGGGGGAGAGGGGGTTGTTTTTACTGGGTGAGAGGTCGAGGGAGAGGGGCTTTCTAAGAAGAGAGATCAGGTTACTCGGACAATCTTTCCCAAGCAAGATGCGATTAATAAGTGTTCGCCAATTTACAATCTATTAATACATGGTTATTCATGTCGTATTAATATATTAATACCGGATATTAATACCTGTTTCTGTTCGTCACCTAATTTGACGATTAAACGTGTTGAAATGTGTGCTCTTAGAGTGCTGAGTGATGCACTGTGAGAAGGATCTTTCCAAGGAACAGACGTTTGGACAAATTGGGCAAGACCCGTCTCATCTCATTTGACATTATTTCCTGTTAACCCCGGTCCAGTACAACACTGTTTCTACAGCAAGAGGAGGGTGAAGGACCATGATGAAGGACCAGGAAGATGGATTGCCATGGGTTTAATTTTTTTTATATATATTTTTTACATTCATGACTAATAAAAGTGATCTAATCTAACGGGTCATCAGACGTCCGTAGTACTAGCTATTTCTACTTAAAACAGCTAATATATTTATATATGTATTCTGTATTACTATGTGATGTCTTTTAAAAACGGTTGAAATGACCATCTACAAAAATGTTATTTCGATAGTGTATATAGCATAGAAGTCTGGAGTCAATGCACGTCACCGTTGCTTCACCTGAATGCCGTGTGGCCTGTGGTGTAACGCATAGCGATCTAATCGGTCTGATGCTAGCGAAAAGCTAGTTAATACACTCGGTCTAGTTTATCCAATCGACTGTTCACTCAGATCTAATGTTTTTGTCACCCCCCCCCCTGCTGGCCACGGGTAAAGCAACAGGTTGGTGCATTGCTTGTTTGCCTGGAAAAGCGAGTATCCATTGACTGGCAGTGGGCCATTGTGCTATGTGCTTACACAGCATTTCAGTCTGAGGCCATTAGGCAGATAGCACTCTCCGTACTGATATATACTGTGCTATGTAATCAACATATTCCTATCTCTCTCTCTTGTTTGGGCCCAGAACAATGTAACCTAATTGAGCAACATTGTGTATATTGCACTGTATATTTCCTTGAATTTGGCCTCCTTTAGTGTATATATGACACCACTGGTGAACTTTAGACGGTTAGGACACTATTGTAGTACCAGGCTACACAGTTTGCACACTAATAGGCTATACAGCGAACACTGTCAAAGCAGCAGAGCAGTATACTATTCCCTGCACAAGGTTCACCGACCCCACCAATACCAAGATGGAATCCAACGGATCGTTATATGATCCTGTACTTTGAGCGCGGCCCCTCATGTCTACTGGTCCGATTAACTGGATCACTGCCCTGTGTTTATAGTACACCACCACAACAACTAATCATTCTAGATCACACATGACCCTTCAACTCAGACTCTTCCTCTCCTTGTCTCTCTGTCTGATCACGTCCCTTCACAAGCTAGCCAATGAGTAAACACTGGTATGTAGCTACATTAAAAGACAGGTGCTGGTCAACTGGATTTACTGTGCCCTCTTGTCTACATGCTGAATTAGGATGAATCATCAACATCACTACGAACCCTCTGCCTCTGGTATAAAGCAGCCCACTCTAACCATTTGATTTCCTGTCCCTCACTGCTGCTGTTGTCATTGACCATCGACCCAAGCCTGTTCTCCCTCTCTCTCCCTATCTATTCCCTCTATCTATGTCCTGTACCGTGCCTCACCTTGTTGATGGAAACGCATCCTCTGTCATGTCTATATTGTGTTCTTAACCTTGTTATGGAAACACAGTGGCACGCCCACTCCAACTCTCACCTCGTTGTGAATGAACACCATAAAAGGATTATGGTGGCGTGTTAACTACTATAGCATAGAACGGCACCACTTGATTTTACTGTCCTGTCTTAGATGGTATTTGCCTGGTATTGTCTGAGGGAACATATTTTCTAGATGGTAACAAGCAGGAAAAAAACAATAACTTTCCAGTTATGTACATCATTTTTTGTTGTTGCAAAAGACTGAAATCCCTTTGAATTTTTCTGCGTGGCCTAGTTCACCAGACATGTATGCTTGTTGTTGTTTTGTTTACCCCTCTCTGACCTGAATGGAGGTGTGAATGGAAGCTGTGTGAAGCTCAGTGCTCCTTGACCAAGTATTGATACTATTACTGTAAACATGTAAAGTATTTTTGTGTGTCGGACCCCGTGAAGACTAGTTGTCTGTTAATGGGGATCCAAATCAAACAAGTTACCATGTTTTTTTTTTGTTTTTTTTGGGGGGGGGGACTTGGTTCCAAGTCAAATAAACACAGGAATGTGAAAATATTGAAATGAACTATCAATTATAATAAAATTACCTATGCTATGCATTCACAGTAACATTCAAATTGAGCCCTTGTTTTCTGGACAGCAGTAGGCTACCATCCCTGAACGTCACCTTGTTGAGGTTGTCAACAGCATAACATAGATTATTTCCAGACAGGCGACAGACGTAGACTACAAGTAGGTTAATTTTGGTTATGTAAATTAGAGATGGCACACACAATCTGTCAACACCACCATCATGCCCCTGTTGGGTTGTTGTGTGTGTGTGTGTGTGTGTGTGTGTGTGTGTGTGTGTGTGTGTGGGGGGGGGGTTCCTAGCACTGCGCACTGACCGCACACTCTCATTGGCCAGCCCTGCGCATAAAGCAACGCTATTGCCTGGAGGAGTCTACTTCAAGACAACTCCAACTATCGCAATCAGAAAATCAACATTGAACGTAAACACTCGAGACAGACCTAAATTGACAGGAGCTATACATCTTGTGTTCTGAACGGACATTTCGATTTTTCTTGACTATTTTTAATTGCCTTGCATAATGAAGTTTGTCAGATTCCTGATGAAGAACGCTGCTTTGGCCAACGTGCCAAAGCATATTGACCATTTCTCAAAATTCTCACCATCACCTTTGTCTATGAAGCAATTCCTGGATTTCGGTGAGTAGAATACAAACTCAACGGCATCATTTTGAATTCCAATGCCATGATGTTGCTCAGCAAATAATTCGAAGCACACAATGTTTCAATATTAATTTCAACGTCGTGCACACTGATAGAGGGATATCATTGTATGTTTTGTAGGCTTGCAGAGTAACACATAGTAGGAAATGTAAAGAAAATGGTAATTAAACCATACAAGACACAGGGATATAATCTAAATCTAAACTACAACACTGACTATGGTAATTAGATATCCTTTTTCAATATGTTTACACTGACTTGTCCCATGTGCAAACAATACTACCTACGGATGTAGGCTGGTTCAAGTTTGACCACAAGCAGCAGTCGCATGTACTGAACATGTTTATGTAAGGAAACGTGGTTGTTCCAGCTAGCCAATCATACTGTGTAAATGTAGACTACAACGTTACCATGGTTTTCAGTAACGATATGAGATACTGAAGGAATAGGCAGAAGCCTGTCTGCATAGGCCATAGTTTGGCATCCACAGGTGATAATGATGATGAGGACAAATAACTATTATTATTACACAATTGCTTTGATATATCCTCAAGCACTTTTGCTCTAGCTTATCTAACTTTGACACCGACCATCTCCAGGTTCTACAAATGCCTGCGAGAAGACATCCTTCGCCTTCCTCAGACAAGAACTCCCCGTCCGGTTGTCCAACATCATGAAAGAGCTCAACCTCTTGCCGGACCGGTTGTTGACCACACCATCGGTGCAGCT
The DNA here is from genome assembly GCF_021184085.1 of Oncorhynchus gorbuscha. Lineage (NCBI taxonomy): Eukaryota > Metazoa > Chordata > Actinopteri > Salmoniformes > Salmonidae > Oncorhynchus > Oncorhynchus gorbuscha. Next base: position 24,110,609 of record NC_060198.1, on the reverse strand, counting down.
GGTGCAACGCTGGTAAGAGACAGCTAGAGCAATCAGGAACCTATCCGAAAACGTAAACTTTTAACGGGACAGTAGCATATATTGTCGCCCTCTATATACTATAATCGGGATATGTTGTGCCACAGTGTCAGCACAAACGTGTTTATTGTTTGCAGCATGGCGCACATACCCGGGGTTTGATTAAGCAACGTTGTTGTCATGGTCATTTGGCCAATGCATAGCTCTAGTGTCCCAGCTGTGCGCCACTCACTCGCGATGTGAACTTTGTCCAAGTTCCCTCCCTCCCCTCGTTGTTTTTGACTCAGTGTTGTCTTGGCAGGAACAGTTGAGTACATATTGGCCTACGTCTCTGATCGCTCCGCGCACTCCAGAGTGCGAAAGGGGAACTTCAAGTGCAAACTGTACCATTGCACTTGTGTAATAGCCAATGGAAGTATATTGTACTTTGGGTTTTGATGAAGGAAGTCACAAAATACCTTTACAGAAGAAAAAAATAAACGGCAGAAATCTGATGTTTTAGAATGTGCATTGGAATGCCATAACTCGATTTGATCATGTTATTGCACTTCTACGGTATAACATGATTTGAATCCGTATGGTATTATTTGGTGTATTTTCTTGGTAAGACTGAGTTTTATGACCAGAAGTGTCCACCGATAACACATCGAGCACATCGAGCGTGTACATAGCTCTGTAGGATGTTTATGCTAATGGCCTGAATGATGAAACGTGTCTCCAGTTTGCGCGCCCCGGCTACAAACGGGAAGATGTTTTTCTTGCACGTGGCTGCGGGAGCACACGTTCCAAAAGTAGCTGTGTACTGCGGTGATTGTAACGATCTGCCTCTGGTGGAGTCGGGAAGACTTCAAATGAACGTTGCTGTGAGCAGGGAACATAACGATGAAACCTGAGAAAGACATTCAAATGAAGAAAAAACACACTTCCCTTATTCCTGAGGCGAACAATTTGATTTAGTGGCCATAGTTAGATCACCATTACAATGCACATTTACACATAGCTCTAATTACACATCTAGTCAATGGGATTGATCATCTAATAATCTAACAGCTGTGTAGCAAACGGGTAATATAATGTGTTGTGTCAATTTGAACTGCCATCATTAATACGATAACTGGCACATGATAGATAGTAGGTTCCTGCTATATAAAGAAGACACGGTACGCTGCCCTGATATGTAATCTTGTTTTCCCTTGTAGGCAGGTAAAGGAAGTGGTTGGAGCTGGGGGTGGAATGTTCTTGGCATACTGCCCTCTGATTGGTGGAGGATAGGGGCTGGGACTGCAGAGTTCCCATCTCTTGTTGTGTGGAGGTCAGATAGGGGTGGCAAAAAAATTTCCCCGACACACAAACAGGAGTGAGCCACACCCAAAGTGACAGGGACAGGGATGCAGGAATGGCACCTAGCTGGTCCAAAAGCCAACTGGAAAATTACCCGTGCAAAAGTACCTTCCCTATCTACTAACAGTCTCTTTTGACAGAGCCTGAGACCCAATAGCCTTTTGCATTACTATTGCGAGTCAATGTTTTTTTTTTTTCATCTCAGTATTTAAACAAATGTTGACGATGGCTGTTTGATTGTAATGTGGCAATACTAAGGTCACCTAATCAACTCTTCCTTCTCTCTCTCCAAGGTACATCCAAATACCAAGGTCACCTAATTAACTCTTCCTTCTCTCTCTGCTAGGTACATACAAATACCAAGGTCACCTAATTAAGTCTTCCTTCTCTCTCTCCTAGGTACATCCAAATACCAAGGTCACCTAATTAACTCTTCCTTCTCTCTCTCCTAGGTACATCCAAATACCAAGGTCACCTAATTAACTCTTCCTTCTCTCTCTGCTAGGTACATCCAAATACCAAGATCACCTAATTAACTCTTCCTTCTCTCTCTCCTAGGTACATACAAAGCCTTATGGAGATCTTGGACTTCCTCGACAAGAGCCCAGACGACCACAGTGTCTTGGAATCGTAAGTTTGCACCTCCATATTGTGGTCCTGCGTGGCTCAGTCGGTAGAGCATGGCATTTGCAATGCCAAGATGGATGAAGGGTTTGATTCCCACTGGGGCCATCCGTACATGAAATGTGTGACTTGACTGTAAGTCGCTTTGGATAAAAGCGTCTTCTAAATAGCATATATTAAACATCTAATACTAACTATGAAAACCTAGCTGGTTATTATTTTTTTTTTTTTTTTTGTTGGGGGGGGATTGTTAAAGACTCAGATTGACAGCCCCCTTTCTCTCCCTCTCTCCAGGTTTGTTGAGTCCCTGGAGACCATTAGGAACAGGCACAATGATGTGGTGCCCACTATGGCGCAAGGCGTCATCGAGTACAAAGACGCCTTCGGCCAGGACCCGGTCACTAGCCTGAACATCCAGTACTTCCTGGACCGATTCTACATGAGCCGTATCTCCATACGCATGCTCATCAACCAGCACAGTAAGTCCCGCCTCTGAGGTCACAGGCATTCCACATGGATTAGTTCAAAATAAGCTTGTCAGTTAAAGCTATCTGTTTATTTTCTAACATAGTTTAGGGGATGTGTTTTTGGGACTTGCCAACCTCTCACCAATTCCAGGGGAGCAATTCTTAGAAAATAGCTGTTGTTGATGGTTGACAGGGATTCGCCTATATCAGTTTGGCCTTGACCAATCCAGTTCCCCTTAACTGAACCTGCAACTCAAGCAGAAGGCAATGCAACAATTTGGCCCTGGCATCGAACAAGCCGTTTGAAGCTGAGATTAATGCTTACACTGTTAGTCTTGACACACATCCAAGTAGTGTTCTAATTGTGCTGGCAACCAGTTATACAAGGGTTGTAATGGAAAGACTGGCAGAGGTGCTTGCACATGCGGAGGTAGATTTCTTTTTTGACAGTCTCAGCCCGGAGGCTTGACTATAAGACAGGAAATAGGGTTCTTAAGAGAATAAAGAACTCATTTTACTCGTTTTTGCCTCTAGAATTTTCCAACTGTAGTAGGATAAGTAGTGTCCATGCTGTGCTATGGGTACAGCGTTTTGTGTTGTCAGCTCTTATGCAACCAGTGAAGAACAGGTTCAAACTGCTCTTAGAGTTTGGACCACTTTTTTTCCACTCCACCCACCTCAGCCCTATTTGTCCAAGGTCATTCAAACAGAACTGGGCCTTGCTGGTACTCTCCTGCCCAGTCTTTTCCTTTTTCAATCATTCACCGAAACATTTTGGACTTGGTCCACCACATGTAACAGTCTACCCCCCCCCCTTTTCCTCTCCTCCTCCCCTTGTCCCCATTTTCTCTGCAGCACTTGTTTTTGACGGGAACACCAACCCAGCCCACCCCAACACCATCGGGTGCATTGACTCCCTGTGTGATGTCACTGAAGTGATTCGAGGTTAGAGAACCTTTGGGGCATTGGGGCTTGCTCATTAAATTGGTCTAAGGTGAAAATGAGGTGTTAGGGTGATAGAAAGACCCAGTTTTTGAAGTGCTTACCGGTAATTCTGTTTATTTGAAGCCGATAACTCACAAAGAGTGGCTCTGTCTACATTTGGCCATCATGTTCATTTTTGTTTGCGGAGTGACAGCTGGAAACAGCTAATCACATTTATTGCTTTCCTCCTCCTCTCTTTCTCTCCAGATGCGTTTGAGAGCGCCAAGATGCTCTGTGAGCAGTACTACCTCGGTGCCCCTGAGCTGGAGCTAAGGGAGATGAACTGTAAGCCCAGCAGGCCTCTACACACCCACACCCTTAATGTGAATTTGAAAGAAAAATAAAACTCACACATTATCTTAAAAGCTAAATAGCGTTAATAGGGAAATAAACCGGTGCAACTATGGGGATTTCATAGTCTTATCATTTCCCTTTTCAGCCAACAATGTCAGAGATCCAATCCAGATCTCTTATATCCCCTCCCATCTCTACCACATGCTGTTTGAACTCTTCAAGGTGAGTCCGTGTAATGATATCTTAAAACTCAAAGTGGATGATGGGGAGAACATTGGCTGCATGACTTTAGGGCAGTAATATCAAATTATGATGGCGTGTGGTCAGATGTCATGTGTTGACAAGTACCTGAACGGTCTCTTTTGATGTCCCCCAGAATGCCATGAGAGCTACAATTGAGACCAATGAAGTCAGCAACAACCTCCCACCCATCAGAGTCATGGTGGCCCTTGGCGGAGAGGATCTGTCAATCAAGGTGAGCGGCAGGGCAGACTTCCAATCACAGCGCTCATCTAGCCTTGCAGGAATTAGAATCAAGATTTTTTAAATTTGACCTTTATTTAACTCGGCAAGTCAGTTAAGAACAAATTCTATTTTCAATGACTGCCTAGGAACAGTGGGTTAACTGCCTTGTTCAGGGGCAGAACGACAGATTTGTACCGTGTCAGCTCGGGGGTTTGAACTTGCAACTTTCCGGTTACTAGTCCAACGATCTAACCACTAGGCTACCCTGCCACCCCAAGATGATGAGAGAACTGGGGACAAAGTGTAGAACTGTTGGAAACACGGTTTTAAAAAAGTGAACGTTTCTAATCCAGTTAAACTCCATGAAACCGCAAAACAACAAACCCAAAACGCCTGTGTGACCTTTAACCGTAAACCCAATCCTGTTATTCAATTGAACTCCCTCATTGTGTAACCACTACAAATCCTTATTTGAAACAACCCAACGGTTTGTAAGAGAAAGAGGATGCTGGCTGTAATGTTGTGCCACAGCTTAGCTCTCCTCTATTGTGCCCACCGCCTAGTTCACCCCCGAGTACAGCCTTGATTGAGTTATCCATGGCATCATTCTCATCAAGAGCCACTTAAGCCATGCTCTCATTAACAGGATTGGACAAAGTATGTTTAGCCATATTTAGTAAGGGATGAACTACAGCTGCTATTGGTTGATGTCGTTAACCTTTCCCCCAATTAGAATCTTAGCAGTGGTGAATGTGAAACTTTGGCTGTCTCAATGAATTTGAGCTAAATCCTCTCATGATCCACCTCCACCAGGTCCATCTGCTCACCTCTGCACTAGATGCCTTAATTATTTCTAATGATTTTAGCATTTTCTTCTCTCTGGCATTTTTGTTCATGTATTCTTTCCCCAATATATAGAGTGTTAATCAGTGATAACTCTACTTAAATGGCCCCAGGTTGTCAATAAATGGGTGTGAGCGTAATCTGTGTGTAATCTCGCTCTCTTTCTCTCTCTTTTTAGGTGATGGATAGGGGTGGTGGTGTCCCCTTAAGAAAGATTGAGACGCTCTTCAGCTACATGTACTCCACAGCTCCCAGACCCGACTTTGGTGACAATCAGCGGGCCCCACTGGTGCGTGATACATACACATCTACTTATATAACCTCACAGAACCTAAAAACGCACAGAAGCCATACTTACGACTAGATGACCTTGTTTTTTTGTTGCAGTATTTCTGTACCTTGAGACCGAGGATCCTATTTTTTTAACCGTGCTAATAGTTCCAACTATGTCAATGTATTTTCATTAACCGTAACATTTCCCCTGTTGTGTGTCCCTCCAGGCTGGTTTTGGATATGGGCTTCCCATTTCACGCCTCTATGCGCGTTACTTCCAAGGAGACCTGCAGTTATACTCAATGGAGGGTCATGGTACCGACGCTGTCATTCACATGAAGGTAAGAGGCAACGACCTACTACCTCCGTATACATCTCAGATACTAATAACCTGTCAAGTTTTCACATTCCTAGACATGCTAACTCTATCTTCTATCCCCCGCTCTCTCCCTCAGGCATTGTCCACAGATTCAGTGGAGAGGCTTCCTGTGTTCAACAAGACAGCTCTGAAACACTACAAAGTCAACTTGGAGGCAGATGACTGGTGTGTTCCCAGTAAAGAGCCGCTGGACCTGGCCATATACAGAGTCGCCAAGTGAACTTTGACCTTTCAATTACCTTAAGCCCTAAGGAGAGAGAAAAAGGGCCAAATCTCAATAGGACCTAATGTTGATGTGGTGGGGGGAAAGACATCGCGACCAATCCTGGAGATCTAGAAGAGAAGAAGCTTCTGATTGCACAGCTTTAAAACCCCTAGTGGTTTCCTGTTTCAGGAAGTGGGTAAACCCAATCACTTCCTGTCCCCACTAATGTTGTGTTCCTAGGAAGGGGGGGTTCAGGGAGTGGGGACCGAACCAGTTGCCTTAGAATGGCCATCTTCCAAAGTGCAAGTGATTGTCCATCTCAAATTAAACTGCTCCCTAAATACGAGTAGTCTGATCTGTATGCTCCATCCCACACCAAGGCCCTTAGCGGGAGCCTCCTGCCCCGCTTACAACACCTGGATTTGGGGTTGACAGTGGAGGGGAGCATGAAAGTGAAGGAGCGGTGGCGGAGGAGGAGAAAAACCAAGGCGGAAGTGGGAGATCTTGTCATTCCGGTAGAACATGGGATCGACCATTTCAGAGTTGAGAAGGTTTAGGTGAAGTACGTGGTCATGGCGGTATTCACTGTGAAGAATAGCCACTTCATTTGAGTGTCGTTTCAGTGGAGGTCGCATCATTTCAAATCCTTATCAGAGTATGGAGAACACACAAAAAGGGGGTGTTACTTATCAGTTATCAGTGTTGTAAAGCACGCTGACAGCCAGCGACTGGTTAGCCTTGTTGGCACCTCCCTTTGTTAGTCAGATCAGCCATGTCCGGTTATAACCTGTTACGAAGGTTGAAGTTGTAGCAACATAACTACTCGACTGTATCACATAGTATGTGAAACGTGTGTTAAGTTTCATGAGTGCCTATTGCCCAGTGGCCCACATTTCAAACATCAAACATTCTAATGTCCTTGATAAGTGCCTATGAATGCAGACAGAACAGATTGGGCACAAATATTAGCCAATTGGACATTGTTTTCCTGGTATAAAAATCCTTTATTGTATATGGACCTACTTTTGTTTGGATTGGTCAGTGAGAAAAATGTATACGCAACATTGTTTCCATTAGCTTGAACAAAATGTCCAAAGCGCGAGCAAGTGCAGACAGCCGACTGTGTAGTTTGTAATTGTGTTTGATGGAATTCCTTGCCTGTGTGAATAGCTTGAGGTAGAAGGAAAATGTGGAGATGTATTTCCTAAGATGGACGACTGCACTATAGAAGTTTGTTAATGGTACCACCGTAGTGACAGTTTGTCCTGCTTTGCAATAGCATGAACACTTGGTCCAGGTGTGTGCGCATCTCTAATTGTAGCTGACCCAGTCCACTGATTATCTTCTAATCAAGCCAAAACACCAGTTTGGTTTGCATTATACTTGAATTGAACAAAATGTACATTTCAAATGTCTTATTTTTTAGGAATAAAGTGATTATGTAAAATAAATTATGTCAAATAATGAAGTTATTTTTCTTTGTTGTCTTGATTAAATAACAAACACATGAATGAACAACAACTGTGGCAGTAGTTTGATGCTGTACTTCACAGCTAAGGTCAAAGGTCAGTCATATCTGCTAAATAAGCAGCATTTAGGCCAGCGTAAACATTTATGACTGAGTTAAGGTCAACGCTGTGCTGATCCAGAGTCAGTCTCAGCATTTCAGCTCTACTGCCTGATCTTCCTCGAACAGTTAAACATATGCATACTATCAGAGAACAAGGGGCCGGTATGGAGAGAGCCTGCTGCAGGAAGCAATCAATCTTAACCCGTCAGGCGGCACCCTTGGAACCAATCAGAGAGGAGAGCACAGCCCAGCTTTATGTAACTGTCTCTTCAAGAGAGAACAACAAGTGTAGGAGCCAGGAGCCAACCATTCATGGAGATATAGACCTGAGTTATGCCAAGTACTGTTTTTCTGAGGCGGCCACTGCCTTCAAAGGCACCTTTGTGGGACTCACTACAAATCTACAGAATTTGAATTTGGGGCCTTCAGTTGTTGCTGATACACTATACAGTTATATGTATAGTATGTACAGTACAAAATGAAATCACCTTATCATATTTTTTTACATCGCTTCATGTGAGATTTCAACACCGGGTAACTTGGGATGGTTTCATAATGCGTTTCTTCTGCAGATGTTTATTCCATCACTGTCAAACCGATTTCCCCTTCTTGGAAAGAGTACATTCCTGGAAAGTGTGTATGGGTGTGCCTTTGTCCGTGAGTGCGAGTCTGCGCACTGAGTCCAACTGCTGTGCTCCTTTCATTTTAGAACATTTTGTACAGCAGCCGTTTGTGGACGTGGTTGGTCAGGCCTATATGTCATTTGAGGCGGCGGTGAACACAATGCCTGCGCCAGTCATGACGCTCGATCAGAGAAGTGATTCAAAATATGATGAACCTCTGCAGTCTTCTTGGAACCCTTTTTCTAAGAGTGTGGGGGACTATCTTGTCCCACAGATGGTCGTCAGAGTAAGATCGATGAGTTGACGTTCAATTCGGACAACATTCCCTTTTCTGTGCTTTTAAAGCACAATGGTTCTCAATTTTCTAATGACAATGATTACAAGGAATCCAAACTAAAAAGATGGGTCAAAACAACTTAACATAGCAACTGTAACAACGAACTTAGTTGTACATAGGAACCTAATACTCATGCATAGTATAACTAGGCTAATGTGTTCTAACCTAGCTAAAAACAAGCATATACAACCAAATTATCTACCACATTGCCACCTCCCTGTATTTACGACTGGTGTTGTGAAAAGTACCCAGTTGTCATACTTGAGTAAAAGTAAAGATACCTTAATGGAAAATGACTCAAGTAAAAGTGAAAGTCACCCAGTAAAATACTATTTGAGTGACAATAGAAAAGTATTTCGTTTTAAATATACTTAAGTATCAAAGGTAAAGGTAATTGCCAAAATATTCGTGAATAGGACAGTTTTCCTGCCCTGCTAAGCATTCAAAATGTAACGAGTACTTTTGGGTGTCAGTGAAAATGCATTGAAGTAAAAGTTGTCAAAAATATTAGTAGTAAAGTACAGATACCCCCCCCAAAAAACTACCTCAGTAGTACTTTAAATATTTGTCCTTAAGTACTTTACACGACTGTTTACGACCTGCTATAGGAAAATGAGGTAGCAGACTAGAGAGAGGTGGGGTGCATAGGGGACTTTCAGAAGACTTTGCCCACCATGCAAGGTGTTTGTGGGGACTTTGGCAGCATTAGGTCTTTATGACTGCAAACATCCACCCGTGTCCATGTCTGGTACACTGACACACCTCAGTGAGATAAGAGCTGAGTGGGCAGACTGGAAACGAGGGAAGAATGAACAGACGGGTAGAGGTAGAGGAACTCTGACGCACAGACAGACAGGTTACATAAAGCCCTGGTCAATCTAGTGTGAGCAGACAGGTTGGGGTGAAGGTTGGGTATGCGAAGCACCCGAGACTTTGCCAACGGCTCATAGCACCGCTGTGTTAATGTAATTTCCCCCGGCTCCTGTTCATCAGTACTGTATGAATGGACCAAGCACCTGTCTTGAGAATGACTGAGTGGTGGGTGTCCCAAAGTAGTAAACCATATCTGGACAGTAAAGGCCCCACACTTAAATGGTTGAGTTTTAGAAGGCTATATCAATGGGTTGACCACGTTTCGATATCATCTTGACTAACATCTGATCACAAAACGCCTAAATGACATGTATGTCCTTTCAGCTGTATGCCATGTAAAATCTCATTGATGGCTTTATATAAATATACAATCCATACTGCAATAGGACTCTAAGGTGAGGACATAGCCACGGGAAGTAGAGGTGCGAAGGGTAATGCACCCCCTGATTTAAAAAAAATACATACAGTATATACAGTGCATTCGGAAAGTATTCAGACCCCTTGACTTTTTCCACGTTTTGTTATGTCACAGCCTTATTCTAAAATTGAAGAACGGAAGAAAAGGAAGACATTTGGAACCACCAAGGCTCTTCCTAGAGCTGGCCACCCGGCCAAACTGAGCAATCGGGGGAGAAGGGCCTTGGTCAGGGAGGTGACCAAGGACATGATGGTCACTCTGACAGAGCTCCAGAGTTTCTCTGTGGAGATGGGAGAACCTTCCAGAAGGACAACCATCTCTGCAGGACTCCACCAATCAGGCCTTTATGGTAGATTGGTCAAACAGAACCACTCCTCAGTAAAAGGCCCACGACAGACCGCTTGGAGTTTGCCAAAAGGCACCTAAAGGACACTCAGACCATGAGAAACGAGATTCACTGGTCTGATGAAACCAAGATTAAACACTTTAGCCTGAATGCCAAGTGTCACGTCTGGAGGAAACCTGGCACCAACCCTATGGTGAAGCATGGTGGTGGCAGCATCATGCTGTGGGGATGTTTTTCAGCAGCAGGGACTGGGAGACTAGTCAGGATTGAGGGAAAGATAAACAGAGCAAAGTACAGAGAGATACTTGATGAAAACCTGCTCCAGAGTGCTCAGGACCTCAGACTGTGGTGAATGTTCATCTGCCAACAGGACAATGACCCTAAGCACACAGCCAAGACAATGCAGGAGTGGTTTCGGGACAAGTCTCTGAATGTCCTTGAGTGGCCCTGCCGAAGAACTCTGGAGAGCTGAAAGTAACTGTAAAGCGATGCTCCCCATCCAAACTGACAGAGCTTGAAAGGGAGAAACTCCCCAAATACAGGTGAGGTTTAAAATAAGATTTGATGACTTTGTGGCTGTGCCAGCTAGTACCACTCTGAAAAGCTGCTTCGAAAACAAGATTCATGACAAAAAGCGCAAACCTGCATCTGGGGCGCCGTGCAGCCTAGTGTCAGCTGCTGATGACTCGGCAAAGGCTATTTGCTGAGAACGCACACAAAAAGGGAAGGGAAGAGAGCTGCCTGTTCTCTGACTCCAGACTGTGTGTGTGTGTGTGTGTGTGTGTGTGTGTGTGTGTGTGTGTGTGTGTGTGTGTGTGTGTGTGTGTGTGTGTGTGTGCGTGCGTGCGTGCGTGCGTGCGTGCGTGCGTGCGTGTGCGTGCGTTCGTGCGTTCGTGCGTGTCAGTGACCTCTTTTCCTCAACACTAAAGCACACCATGGCTTGCATCACAAACTGCCTCTCGTTGTTCATATACACTTGCGTTCTCTCTGCTTGAGTATCTGGGTTTTTAAAGATCAGTATCAGCGTTTTCTGATTGTGTCCCTGACTTCACGGAGCCTGACTATGTACCCAGGTGGTAACCAAGTCTGTATGTGTAAGAGACATGCCATTTAATACACCGGGTGTGGTGGACATGATTGGGGCTAGCATCACTGTTTTAGTTCCAAAGTTCAATGTTCAACAATACTTCTATCTATAGTAGCCTATCACACTGAATATTGCAAAAAACACAACTTTATGTGAGTAGTGACCTTGATGTGACATAACCTGTTTTGGAGACTGGTTTTTGTTCGGAATTGCGGATGACATTCCCAAACGAAACTGCCTTTACTCAGGCCCAGAAGCTAGGATATGCATATATTCGGTAGCATTGGATAGAAAACACTCTGTTCCAAAACTATTAAAATAATGTCTGTGTATAGCAGAACTGATATGGCAGGCGAAAACCTGAGGAAAATCTATCCGTAAATTGCAAAAAACACAACTTCCTGTAAGTAATGACCTGAATGTGACATAACTAAAACACATACTGTACACATTAGATTAGTTTATTAGTCATGTGCACAGGGTCGCAGATGTAATCGCAGAGTACAGTAAAAATCCTTATGCTCCAACAGTGCAGGTTAAAAAGGAGGAAAATAATACAATTATATATACAAATGTACAATTGTAGCAGTGTAGAATGTCCATAGGGGAAGCAGCGCTGGGGGTGAATGAAAAGTGAGAAGTGAATCAAAATAATAATTAAAAAATAGCAAATATATTTACAGCTGTAGCAATGATAAATGTCCATTGGGGTGTGGGGCAATGTAAATGTGGGTGGGGGGGTGGAATATCCATATGGGGAGCAGCAAGTGGGGGGAGGGTAATCTGACAATTTTTGCCGTGATGTAGCCAGGTACGGAAACTCAGTATGCTCCTGTAGAACACTGTGAGGGTCCTTGGGAACAGGCCACATTTCTTCAGCCTCCTGAGGTTGAAGAGTCGTTGCCGTGCCTTCTTCACCACGGTGTCCGGTCCACTTGATGAGGATATGCCCAACCGGGTTCCTTCTGAAGTCCACAATCAGCTCATTTGTTTTGCTAATGCTGAGGGAGAGCTTGCTTACCTGGCACCACGCAGTCAGAGTGCCTACCTCCTCTCTGTAGGCTGTCTCGTCGGTAATCAGGCCTACTACTATCAGGCCTACTATGCCAATTTATGCTGCAATGATACATCTGCCTCTCCCTTTTCAGGATGATTGGGCTTCTGATCTCTATCAAAAGATAACAGCTATGTCAGAGATGGGAGGATGAATCCTTTTTTGTCTGTAAAGAGATGGTGTAGCTTCATTGGAAGGTGCAGTCCTCTGACCCACTAACAGTAACAGAACCCATATTGATTAAGGGATTGATTGGATGAATCTTTGCACTAGACTAGAACAACATTGAATTATTATCCAATGGTATTCATTGCAAGCTCAGTGGAAGAAAGGAGGGCTGCTTTGGTGGCATCTTTTGAGTGTAATGGCATGTCTCACATGCCTATTATTTAGCTTTAAAGTGACGATTTTAGTTAAAAGATTGTCCGTACCAAATGAGGCTAACACTTCCCTTTGGGACATGTGCCAAAAAGGACAGCTGTAACAGTTTAATTACACGGGCTGTCACAGTTTTACACGTCAATTAAAGGAAAAGTGTCTACTGAAGTATCTATTCCTGCCAGCTTGATGTTAAAGTTGTTATGCAGGTGAGTGAGGACCCAAAAGCGATTTAACAGAAACAGAGTCTTTTAATGTCCAAACAGGGAAAACATAAATCCTCAATCTTTACAGGAGATGTCCAAACAGGGAAAACATAAATCCTCTATCTTTACAGGAGAGTCCCCCTTCTAGTAGTAGAGGAGAATAGCAGGGCTAGCGGCAACAGACTGCAGGTCCCTCCGGGTAGGCGTGGGCCGTAGAGGACAGAGACACCTGCTCACATGCAGCATCTGATGAAGAGGCAGATTACGACAGGACGGGACAAGGGCAAAGCAAACAAGAATCCGACAAGGACAGAAGCAGAAACAGAGAGAGAAATAGAGACTTAATCAGAGGGCAAAAGAGGAGACAGGTGTGAGAGAGTAAACGAGGTCGTTAGGAGAATGAGGAACAGCTGGGAGCAGGAATGGAACGATAGAGAGAGAGATAGAGAGAGAGAAAGTAACCTAATACGACCAGCAGGGGGAAACGAAGAGAAGAGAAAGCACAGGGACAAGACATAACATGACAGTACCCCCCCACTCACCGAGCGCCTCCTGGCGCACTCGAGGAGGAAACCTGGCGGCAACGGAGGAAATCATCGATCAGTGAACGGTCCAGCATGTCCCGAGATGGAACCCAACTCCTTTCCTCAGGACCACCCCAGAGTCTATCAAGGCACTGCAGGAAGCTGCCGAACCGGTCCAGCGTAGATGGACCGACAAGGTAGTACAGGATCTTGAAGGAGAGACCTGAGTAGTAGCGCTCACCAGTAGCTCTCCGCTTACTGATGAGTTCTGGCTTTTACTGGACATGAAATGACAAAATGACCAGCGGAACCGCAATAGAGACAGAGGCGGTTGGTGATTGTAAGTCGCTCTGGATAAGAGCGTCTGCTAAATGACTTAAATGTAATGTAAATGTGATTCTCCGTTCCCTCTCCTTAGTCGAGATGCGAATACCCCCCAGCTGCATGGGCTCAGCACCTGAGCCAGTGGAGGAAGATGGTAGTGATGCGGAGAGGGGGGAAACGGATAACGCGAGCTCTCTTCCACGAGCTCGGTGACGAAGATCTACCCGTCGTTCTATGCGAATAGCGAGTTCAATCAAAGAATCCACGCTGGAAGGAACCTCCCGGGAGAGAATCTCATCCTTTACCTCCGCGTGGAGACCCTCCAGAAAACGAGCGAGCAACGCCGGCTCGTTCCAGTCACTGGAGGCAGCAAGAGTGCGAAACTCTATAGAGTAATCCGTTATGGAACGATTACCTTGACATAGTGAAGACAGGGCCCTGGAAGCTTCTTTCCCAAAAACTGAACGATCAAAAACCCGTATCATCTCCTCCTTAAAGTTCTGATGCTGGTTAGTACACTCAGCCCTTGCCTCCCAGATTGCCGTGCCCCACTCACGAGCCCGTCCAGTAAGGAGAGATATGATGTAGGCGATACGAGCTGTACCCCTGGAGTACGTGTTGGGCTGGAGAGAGAACACAATATCACACTGGGTGAGGAACGAGCGGCATTCAGTGGGCTCCCCAGAGTAACACGGTGGGTTATTAATTCTGGGTTCCGGAGACCCGGAAGCCCTGGAAGTAGCCGGTGGATCGAGGCGGAGATTGTGAATATGTTTCGAGAGGTCGGAGACTTGGGCGGCCAGGGTCTCAACGGCATGTCGAGCAGCAGACAATTCCTGCTCGTGTCTGCCTGGATCTCGACGGCTGAGTAGAGAGGATCCGAAGTCGCTGGGTCCATTCTTGGTCGGATTCTTCTGTTATGCAGGTGAGTGAGGACCCAAAAGCGATTTAACAGAAACAGAGTCTTTTAATGTCCAAACAGGGAAAACATAAATCCTCAATCTTTACAGGAGATGTCCAAACAGGGAAAACATAAATCCTCTATCTTTACAGGAGAGTCCCCCTTCTAGTAGTAGAGGAGAATAGCAGGGCTAGCGGCAACAGACTGCAGGTCCCTCCGGGTAGGCGTGGGCCGTAGAGGACAGAGACACCTGCTCACACGCAGCATCTGATGAAGAGGCAGATTACGACAGGACGGGACAAGGGCAAAGCAAACAAGAATCCGACAAGGACAGAAGCAGAAACAGAGAGAGAAATAGAGACTTAATCAGAGGGCAAAAGAGGAGACAGGTGTGAGAGAGTAAACGAGGTCATTAGGAGAATGAGAAACAGCTGGGAGCAGGAACGGAACGATAGAGAGAGAGAGAGATAGAGAGAGAGAAAGTAACCTAATACGACCAGCAGGGGGAAACGAAGAGAAGAGAAAGCACAGGGACAAGACATAACATGACAAAAGTCACTATCGTAGTATTTACGGAACCCTTAGGGTGGATTCAAAAGATACAGTGCCATAAATATCACTTCCTTGATGGGTTGACAGGAAAGGGCAAAGGGATTCCAGGAATACAGCGTTGGGTCCCGTACTTGCCTCTCGACATAAGACAATCTCTGGAAACTACCAGGTCTGTGCTGTCAATAAGGGTACATTCTATGCGGTATCTTTCCATTGCTACTGGGAGGACATGGTGAGGTGAAAATAGATGTTCCCTGATTATTTCCACCACTCTACATAAGGCTTGTCGGGCAAGTGTTTACTGCAACGCTGGACCAACTTGTCAAGGGAATTTTTAGGAAGGCCCCACGAGGTGTGCCAACGGTGTACCCAGAGCATGTGTCCCTTTCATCCAGTTGGCTGGGACACTGATGACCTCAAAGACGCACGTCACTTTGTCACTATGCCGACAGCTACACTGTAACAGAATACCTGGACCGGATCACTTCATGTGGTGTCATGTGCAGGTTGGGTTGGGTGCTAAAAGTAGCATCTGAGCCTTGTAGCCTATCGTGGTTAGCCAGGCAAAGAAAACCCACCAGATTTAGATTCAGATCAACTTTAGTATCCCACCAGGGGGAAATGCATGTGGTCATGTGCTTATACCAACAGGGATAGGAAAAACTATGTACTAAACTATGTTCAACACGTTGCAGGGAGAGACAGGGGCAGGTTGTTATTAGGTGGGAACACTTAGTCCTGTTGACTTGATTTGGGGTGCTAATAAAAATTCAGATTGATTTTAATTTAATTTTCACCATTCATTGGAATGCAGTATGAACAGCACCCATAATTAAATCCAATACCTTTAACACAGACGCTTCATACTGTACATTGTACATTACATCAGGTCCTACGGGTAATTTATCACTCAGTAAGTTTTGAAATGTTTCTAGTGATTTACACGTAATTGACAGCAAAAGTAAATCGGACCATGAGTATTGCAAGCGTTGATTATCAAAAGTGTTTATTACTTGTTGTTGTTACTCAAAGTTAATCAACTCATCCCTGGTCATGCAAAGAGTAAATCCTGTTTAGTCAAACCTTTAAAAGGTAAGAGGGAAAGCGTCAACTTTCACAATACTTTACTGTATTATAGAGGTTCCCATTGACCCTCCGTCACCAACTGGTGAAAGAACGTAGATATTCTATTCACCTGCAATGCATGGACCCTGGCAATTATGAGGGGGTGGCACACTCATGTGGCTGTGATCTACAATTGCAGAAACATTTTCTGATTGCCACGTAACATTACTATCCAGGGGCCATGGCTAAGGCATTATATTAAGAAACAGTAAGTGAGGGGATGGAAATATTATGGGGACATTATGGGAATATTAGAGGGGTGTTATGGAGACGATATGGGGATGCTATGGTGATATTGGGGGACCTTGTATGGATATTAGGGCGACTTTATACTGATATTAAAGGGGAGGTCATTCCCAAGCTTAAAAGCCACATGAATGTTCTTCTATGCATTTATGAGTGTTGACTTATTACATTTGAGAGACATGTTGTTGAGTCCACGCCTAAGATATTAGAAAGACACACGATAAAATGGAATGCAATAATATGACCTTTAGTTAAAGAGTCGAGTGAATTAGATGGTCTTGCTGGAGAACTGCTTGCATGTGTTCTGCAGGCCTTAGTTGACGGCGGAAAGCATCCTCACAAAGCGGGTGAATTTGTGTGGTTTCGTCTGTGGTTGAGGTAGATGGAAAATCCTCCTCTAGCGGCGACATGACAGATGGCGAAACGACGAGGGGTGCAGAAGACAGAACAGTGAGATTGACATGAACGCGATTGTGTCGATCAAAGGTTTTCACTTCTACTTTTCCATTTACTGTAATTGAGTATCCATGTTGAGGCATTGAATATACACAGTGATGTGCAGTCAGGGTAGGCAGGGTAGACAGTGCACACCCTTGTAATAGTCTAATACAATACAATTACATTGTCAATGATTCTGGTGGCTTTTATGCTCAAAATCAAAAAAGTGTGCTAAAACTGCATCAACCAGGGTATGCATGCCCATCCATTCAAATCATTGACCTGCGCGACCGTTTATGAATCCAGTCACTATCTATGGACAAGGTCAGTATAAACTTTGCTGCTTCGCCTAACATCATTCGTTGCATTGAGACAATTTCATATTTTGCGCATGCGTATTGCCTAAACATATTGTGTGGGTAAGCCTGGGATAAACTCTGCACATTTGGACGTGTCGACAAATACTGAGCCGAAATATAAACGCAACATGTAAAGTGTTGGTCCCATGTTTCATGAGCTGAAATAAAATATCAAAGAAATTTTCCATACGCACAAAAAGCTTATTTCTCTCAAACTTTGTGCACAAATTAGTTTACATCCATTTTAGTGAGCATTTCTCCTTCGCGAAGATAATCCAGACAGGTGTGGCATATCAAGAAGCTGATTAAACAGCAGGATCATTACACAGGTGTACCTTGTGCTGGGGACAATAAATGGTCACTAAAATGTGTCGTTTTGTCACACAACACACTGCCACAGATGCCTCAAGTTGAGGGAGAATGTAATTGACATGCTGAATGCAGGAATGTCCACCAGAGCTGTTGCCACATAATGTAATGTTCATTTAGCTACCATAAGCCACTTCCAAGGTTGTTTTAGAGAAATGGCAGTACGTCAAACCAGCATCACAACCACGGCCCACGTGTAACCATGCCAGCCCAGGAACTCCACATCTGGCTTCTTCACGTTCGGGATTATCTGATTGGCTGGGCATGGTTCCCCAGTGGATTGTCTTGGTTCCCAAGTGGATAGGTGTATGCCCTCCCAGCCCCACCCATGGCTGTGCCCCTGCCCAGTCATGTGTAATCCATAGATTAGGGCCTAGTGTATTTATTTCAATTGATTGATTTCCTTATATAAACTGTAACTCACATCTTTGAAATTGTTGCAGGTTGTGTTTATATTTTTGTTCAGTATAATTTGGCGCTCACATCCCTGGAACTCAATTGAACTAGCTAGAAAAAAACAACCTGACAAATGGACTGCATCTCAAACAATATTCCAAGAAAACTTGGTATAATTTAGAGAGGGAGACCAACACCTGCCCTTCCTGACCTTCATCAGAGGAAGGGACAGAAAATCATCCGATCGGGACAACGACACGCTGCTGATGGCCTCTGGATATGATACCTGACTGTCAGATCCCTCGACCTGCTTTCTGCTGATGGCCTCTGGATATGATACCTGACTGTCAGATCCCTCGACCTGCTTTCTGCTGATGGCCTCTGGATATGATACCTGACTGTCAGATCCTTCGACCTGCTTTCTGCTGATGGCCTCTGGATATGATACCTGACTGTCAGATCCCTCAACCTGCTTTCTGCTGATGGCCTCTGGATATGATACCTGACTGTCAGATCCCTCGACCTGCTTTCTGCTGATGGCCTCTGGATATGATACCTGACTGTCTTTCGACCTGCTTTCTGCTGATGGCCTCTGGATATGATACCTGACTGTCAGATCCCTCGACCTGCTTTCTGCTGATGGTCGATGGGAAGATTTTCAGAGAAAATTATGTACTCTTTTGTGTTCTCCAGAATAAAATAAATGGACATGGGGTTCCTCTGTTTTACGTATCAGCAAAACAATAATGGCACGAGACAAGACTGACACTTTCTATGATCAGTTTGAGGAGAAATGCACCACACTCGGACTGTCAGACAGAGTAACCCGAGGGAGACAGCCAATGAGAGGAATGTTTTTCAACATTTTGGACAATCTCAGTGTTCAAATGAAAGCCAGGCTTGATTATTTTGTCATCCTTGCCCCTCATGTCAATCGAGACAGACTTTTCAAACTCAAAAGGAATAAAGAAAACTTCTACAACGTTGTCACCGAGAGGTTCATCCTGAAGGACAGATGAATGGACTTCATTTACAAGTAAAGGTTGGCCTAAATGCATTTTCCTTTGCAATTTGCAGCTTATGCTACTGTTGAATGAACAAGAGAATATACAGCATCTCTTTGGAGCATTTGAATTATCAAGCTCGAATTTTGTTTTGATGAGGCACTTTTATGGCGTTTTGAACTGCATTTTCCAGTCATTTAAATTCTTGATATGGACATTTCAACCTAATTTATTATACACACTGAGTATACCAAACATTAGGAACACCTTCCCCCCTTTTGCCTTCATAACAGTCTCAATTCATTGGGGCATGGACTCTACAAGGTGTGGAAAGCACTCGACAGGGATGCTGGCTCATGTTGACTCCAATGCTTCCCACAGTTGTGTCAAATTGGCTGTATGTTCTGAGTGGTGGACCGTTCTTGATACACAAAGGAAACTGTTGAGCATCAAACACCCAGCAGCGTTGTGGTTCTGACACAAACCGTTGTGCCTGGCACCTACTACCATATCCCGTTCAAAGGCACTTCAATCTTTTGTCTTGCCCATTCACCCTCTGAACGGCACAAATACACAATCTGTGTCTTTTTAAAATTTTATTTCACCTTTATTTAACCAGGTAGGCCAATTCCGATCAAGTTCTCATTTACAACTGCGACCTGGCCAAGATTTTAAAAAGCAGTGCGACACAAACAACACAGAGTTACACATAGGATAAATAAAAGTACAGTCAATAACTCAATAGAAAAAAATCTATATACAGTGTGCACAAATGGAATAAGGAGGTAAGGCAGTAAATAGGCCATAGTAGCAAAGTAACTACAATTGAGCAAATTAACACTGAAGTGATAGATGTGCAGATGATGATGTGCAAGTAGAAATACTGGTGTGCAAAAGAGCAACAAAAAAACAAAAACAATATGGGGATGAGGTAGGTAGTTGTGTGTGCTATTTACAGATGGGCTATGTACAGACAGCTGCAGCGATCAGTAAGCTGCTCAGATAGCTGATGCTTAAAGTTAGTGAGGGAGATATAAGTCTCCAGTGTCAGCGATTTTTGCAATTCGTTCCAGTCATTGGCAGCAGAGAACTGGAAGGAAAGGCGGCCAAAGTGGGCGTTGGCTTTGGGGATGACCAGTGAGATATACCTGCTGGAGCGCGTGCTACGGGTGGATGTTGTTATGGTGACCAGTGAGCTGATATAAGGCGGAGCTTTATCTAGCAAAGACATACAGTGGGGAGAACAAGTATTTGATACACTGCCGATTTTTCAGGTTTTCCTACTTACAAAGAACGTAGAGGTCTGTAATTTTTATCATAGGTACACTTCAACTGTGTAACTGACAGTTAGACTTACAGGTTATGTCGTTGTCTTTTGTTTGAATTGTTTGTGTGTCCGCTGTGCGGGGGAAATGATAATACAAGCGGAACTACGTAGCTAATACTGTTGTAACGGGGATCCTTATTGTAGCAACACACCTTTGGAGGGAAGGCAATCCTGCGCTGCGTTAGCTAAGTTTTCATGTCATCGGGTGTAGTTCATAAAGGTTGAAGAGTGTATGTTAGGATGAAGTGTGCATTCATGCCAGGAATAATAAGTGTGAAGTTTGATTTCCTCCCTTCTGTAATAAGCAGCCAATGAGGTATTTGTTCCTTTATTCATGTGTTAATCTGAACCTGTTATAACGCCGGTTAAACTGTTATGTATGTAAGCACTTCAGAGTTATACCAAGCTAATAATTCACTCGTAAGATAAGGTTGTAAGAGTGTGCTTAACTGTATTTTTCATTTACTTTATAGTTCTCACGGAAGGTGATAATTCTGACTAAAACTACAGAATAAAGCCGCCAGTTAAAATCAAGGAACGGTTGTGCTCGTGGTTACTGAAGGGAGCTACAAACTGTAATTTGCATTTTATTGCATGGTATATGTATTTGATCACCTACCAACCAGTCAGAATTCCAGCTCTCACAGACCTGTTAGTTTTTCTTTAAGAACCTCTCCTGTTCTCCACTCATTACCTGTATTAACTGCACCTGTTTGAACTCGTTACCTGTATTAAAGACACCTGCCCACACACTCAAACAGACTCCAACCTCTCCACACTGGCCATGACCAGAGAGGGTGTAAGGACATCAGGGATAACATTGTAGACCTGCACAAGGCTGGGATGGGCTACAGGACAATAGGCAAGCAGCTTGGTGAGAAGGCAACAACTGTTGGTGCAATTATTAGAAAATGGAAGAAGTTCAAGATGACAGTCAATCACTCTCGGTCTGGGGCTCCATGAAAGATCTCACCTCGTGGGGCATTAATGATCATGAGGCAGGTGAGGGATCATCCCTGAACTACACGGTAGGACCTGGTCAATGAAGAGAGCTGGGACCACAGTCTCAAAGAAAACCATTAGTAACACACTATGCCGTCATGGATTAAAATCCAGCGCACGCAAGGTCCCCCTGCTCAAGCCAGCGCATGTCCAGGCCCGTCTGAAGTTTGCCAATGACCATCTGGATGATCCAGAGGCGGAATGCGAGAAGGTCATGTGGTCTGATGAGACAAAAATAGAGCTTTTTGGTCTATCCACTCTACATGTTTGGAGGAAGAAGGATGAGTACAACCCCGAGAACACCATCCCAACCGTGAAGCATGGAGGTGGAAACATCATTCTTTGGGGATGCTTTTCTGCAAAGGGGACAGGACGACTGCACTGTATTGAGGGGAGGATGGATGGGGCCATGTATTGTGAGATCTTGGCCAACAACTTGTTTTTTTTGTGTTTTTTTTTACAAATGTATTAACTTAATTCAAAAATAGCTGGATAGCATGAATTAAGAGGGTATGGGGTGACTTGAGATTAAAATAACATCCAGGTTTGTTTTTACGCAGCCCACGAACAGACAAGCAGCAAGGGACTTGTCAGGAGATCTTGTTCCAATAGGTCAAGGACTGAGCTTTTGCCACTTTGGCATTGAAAGTGGTCAGGATCTCAACAAGGACTTCCTTGGTACTGGTGTCAAGGTCACTCTGGCTTACCTGAGAGTCACTTTGACCTCTATGGAGGTCCTCAATGTCCTCAGAGCTGAACTCCTGAAGAGCTTCTTGTTCTGGAAATTAAGCTGAATTGTTTCCAATGGTGGTTGACCCATCACTGAAATAATCTGCAAGGTTGCTCAGCATGTTGTTCAACATTCGACATGTTGTTCCACAATATTTTCTGTTTCTTGGTACAATGTACACTTTGCAAGTTGCTCATTTCAGATCCATTGGAGGATGTGCATCTCTGTGTGCTTACTGGCCGATCTATACCAGCCTACTTCATGTTATCACCAGTTTCAATGGGCTGTACGATATTATCCAAATCCGCCACAAGTGTGTGAATGATTTTAGATGCCTCTGAATCAACATTCACAGAAAACACACAGACAAGTGTCTTTTACCATGGTGGGCATCTTGGTCTGGCTAGCGACATTGCTGCAGGGCTCTGAGTTCTGAGAGGGCGTTGCAAGATCTAAACTTTTCTCAGATCTTAGGAGTACCTCGCAAACTCCCCCCAGAGCTTTTGTCTGGACTCTGACTGATAGTACGGTTGGGCGATATGCAAATGTTCATATCATCATTCCGTCCTTCTCTTATCCCAAGCGTTATGGTATTACCAGCTAAGTACACAAGGGGGCGCCAAAAAAAGAAAATCCCATTGGTCGTCTATTACCAGAACGCTAACACAATTAGCGCAAGTAATAACACATTTTGATGGATGATGCTAGCTACATATGCTATCGAGCGCAAACAAAATTAAACAAATTGCGAAACACAGGCAATCCAGCTCATAAAGTTAAACATCTATAGGTAGAAGCTACCGAATGCTATTTCTGTGAGTTTGGACATTTACAGGTGCATGTGAATGAGGGACCTTGTGAAAATGTACAAAGTTGACGCATGCTTGTCTGAAAGAAGAACAGTGCTGACTCTAGAACTGCATGTGTACACGCTGTGTCTGTGTGGAGTCTGGAGTTGCTAGGGCAAGGAGCCTGCCTGCTCTTCTCTGAGAAGAGGTTGAGAACAGAGAGGATAAAAAAACACAAGGAAATCAAGATGGCAACTGTACAGATTTCTCATACCCAGCAGAAAGCTAACACCAATAGTGCCACGTCTCCTTATTAATTCATCCACTTACTTAGGGAACTAGCAAGTTAAACTTAGGGGTCACGTTAACACAGAATTTTGCTTTTTTTTTCACAGAGAATTCTCTTTACAAATGCATAACAAATATATTGCTGCGTTTTGTAAACATAGATCTAAAATGCTTCTTATTGTAATTTCTGCTCAGTGTCAGACAAATTTTGTGCTTCAGCTGCATTCAAGAAAGAGCATTCTATCAGCAGTGCTCTGACTGATGTGTAGCTACTTTTTTCTGGTACTTTTCGGTAGCCTACTTTTCTCCAGTAAAATGCAATATTAACTTTAAGCAAAAGATTAGGAAATATAGCTGGCTACATTATTTCTATGACAAAACATTAGAAATGTTATGGCCATGCATCGTTTTTGCAAAAAAATACCTTGCTTTTTCATTGTAAGCTCATTTACTTGTATGGCTGCCTGCCAAATAACATTGCACTTCTGTTGTCATCTGATGTAAATTAAGCTATTCTATTCTGAACGTGTTGCACTAATCTATTTTCTGTGGTGGAAAACTAAAGTTACACATCCCTGATCACTCTGTTGAGGCAAAAAAAAATACAGTTGACTTTCAATATAAAATGCGACCCCTGTGAATACACAGCTGGACTCGACTGCTCCCACTTTCTCCTGTTGTGCTATTTACAAACAAAACACGACCGACTCAACTGTTCTGGGAAACCATAAGCTTCATAATGTAAAATAATGTGACAGGCGATATTAAGAACTCTGCTTTATCTCCTAACCTATTGCACAAGTTGACTGCAGGTATTTACTTAAAGCTGCAATATGTAACTGTGAGTGATCTGACCAAAGTCACATAGAAATGTGAGTTATAGATATGTCATTCTCATTGAAAGCAAGTATAAAAAGCTGTAGATCTGTTCTATGTGTAATATTTCTATGCCTCCCATTCTTAAGTTCAGTTTTTGCATCTAACTTTTGGTTTTGTACACCAGCTTCAAACAGCTGAAAATACAATATTTTTGGTTATGGCAACTATATTTCACAGTGGTTTCGATGGTACAATGATTCGACACTATACTTGCTTCTTTTGTCGTATAAACTGAAATTAGGGTAACTATTCAAATTCTTTGCAACCAGGAAATGGAGCGATTTCTGCATATTGCACCTTTAAAAAGTAGCTACCAATATAAACATGTAAAAACTTAAAATAAATAGTTTCAACGGTATTGAAAAACCATCCCATAACTATTTCAAATACCCTGGTATACGGTATACCGCCCAAGCATACTGGATAGTTTCCTGATGCTTGGGATTGGAATAATATATATAATAATAATATATGCCATTTAGCAGACGCTTTTATCCAAAGCGACTTACAGTCATGTGTGCATACATTCTACGTATGGGTGGTCCCGGGAATCGAACCCACTACCCTGGCGTTACAAGCTCCATGCTCTACCAACTGAGCTACAGAAGGACTAAGAAGACCCAATGGAGATGTAAGGGCTTGGATGCTGGTTTGGCTTCCCTGTGGACTCACATCAGATGATAACTCACAAGCAGAAAGGGAAAAGTAGTGAAGTCATCCAGTTGGGAGATGAAAATGTCCTGATACTGGATAGCAGTGGGGAGCATTCTTCCTCCTGGTCTTCAGATTCATTGGAAGTCAGAATCATGCTGAGAAATTCCTTGGTGCAGGCGTCAATCTCTACATCCCCCACTGGGCTGACCTCTGACAACTGGGCCTCATTCTGGCTAGGTTGTGGTAGATCATGGATGGATGTTGCAACCATTTCAGCAGATTGCAAATAATCCTGTGGCTATTCAGAGGTGACAGATTTGCTCACACCTTTACCATGAGATAAGAGAAGCTGCCTTAAAAGAAACAATGTCAGCCTTCAACTGGAGACAAACTTCAGAGAATGTATTTTTCAGTTCAGACCAGGTTGGGGGACGTCGAGTGGATTTGCATTGACCCCTGAAGTGCATTGAATGGATTCTGTTAAAGACTCCATATTATCTACAAAATACTGTATAATCACAATGGCTGTAGAATGTACACACTGCAGAGAGGTGAGGAGTGATGGGGAAGCCGCAGAATCACGCACATTTGTTAGGCTAGTAAGAGCACTTGAAGTCTTAAAGGAATGAGGAGAGCCAGAGTATTGATTCCAAGAACACAGGATGAGATGTTACTATCCTTTGTGCAAGCACTTCCAAGAGTTAATGAACAGTGAGCGTGGTGAAATTTGGGGAGCGCATCGTCAGTAGTGTACTTTTGGTTCCTAGGGTGTTTCGGCCTTTCACACTATACACCCTCCTCAAAGGCGGCCAGCGACAGGGTGATCAATCCTACGCTTGCGTCCCATTCCCAATTAGTCATAGGAGTTGCCTTGTTGTTGATAGCAAACATCCCATGGGACTATGCATGGCAGGGGCGTCCTCCTCCCTGAGTCAATCATTGTTGACCGCATACCTCCTGGCCCTCTCACTTCGGGGCCCAGCTGGGGTCTTTCCTCTTCATCCAGAGCCACTGACTGCTGCCTTCTGCCGCCTCTGATACAGCTTTGATTGCCGAACGCTGGCTCTGGCCCTTAATTCCCAGGTCTCTAAGCAGTCTGGTTGTAGATGTTGCCACAAAACCTCTGCAGCCCACCTCCACTGGTCGGACTTCTGTGTTCCAGCCATGATGCCGTGCTTCGGCAGCTAGATCAGCATAGCGCAGATGATTTCGCTCATAAGCCTCATCTACTGAGTTTTCCCAGGGTACTGTGAGCTCAATGATGAAGACCTTATTGAGTGAACGGGACCAGAGCACCATGTCAGGTCTTAGGGTGGTGGTTGCGATCTCCGGAGGAAACACAAGTTGCCGGCCAATGTCAGCTAGCATTTTCCAGTCGCGGGCCAAGCGCAGCTGGTCTCGCTCTAATGGTGTAGAGCCGCTCTTCGGTGGTTTAGCCCCTTCGCGGACAAAGTTTGTCCGTAAGGAGTGTGATGCTGCTGTGGGTGGTAGGGAGTTGGTGGCAGCTCGCTTGTCCTCCAGGGCGGACGCAAGGTTTTTAAGGACTTGGTTGTGACGCCAAGTGTAGCGTCCTTGGGCGAGGCTTGTTTTACAGCCTGTGAGAATGTGCCTGAGGTTGGCTGGCATGGAACAGAGGGCACAGTCCGGATCTTCACCATACCATTGGTGAAGATTAACTGGTGTTGGAAGGACGTCATATGTTGCTCTGATGGAAAAGCTCAACCGCCTCGCTTCCATGGCCCACAGATCCTTCCAGCTGATCTTCCTCTTCTCCACACTGTCCCATCGAGTCCACTGTCCCTGTTTGGCAAGAGAGACTGCCTTGGCCCACCTTGCAGCCTCCTCCTGATGGCGTACTTCCTGCACTACCATCTTCCGCCGCTCTGGTGCAGTGGCCTTACTCCAAGCAGCACGGCTAGTTAGCCCAAGGCCTCCTCTCCCTTGCTGAACATGACCCACAATGTCAGCATGTCTGAGGGCTGCTGTTGCCTCCTGGACTGCTTTTCCTGGCCTCCATTTGCACCCAGTTGCCAAGGTCAGCGCGTTGTTGCTCACCACTGGGTCTCGAGATTCATTCAGTGTCATTTGGAGCCTGGTTTTTGCACACTTGAATTCCTCTGTTAGACTGGTGAGGGGCAGCTTGAGGACACCATCTCCATAGAGGCCTATGGTGGTAAGGCATCGTGGAACTCCAAGCCACTTCTTTAAGTAGCCTGTGACTCCTCTTTCCATCTTCTCCACTGTTGAGATTGGAACCTCATACAGTGCTAAGGGCCACAACACCCGGGGTAGGAGACCAAACTGCAGACACCAGGCCTTTAACTTTCCAGGTAGCTGGGTGTTGTCGATGGACTGTAGGCTACTACTGATGTCTTTGCGCAGCTGTTGCACCTGGTCTTTGTCCTTCAGGCTTGCATCATACCACCTTCCAAGGCTTTTTACCGGCTGCTCAGACACTGTTGGGATTTGGTCATCTCCGATGAAGAATTTCAGGTCAGAGAGTACTCCCTTCACAATCGAGATGCTGCGTGACTTGGATGGTTTAATCTTCATACGGGCCCAGCTGATGTTCTCCTCAAGTTTTCTGAGCAGTCTCCTGGTGCATGGGACAGTGGTGGTCAATGTTGTAATGTCGTCCATGTAGGCTCTGAGTGGAGGGAGGCGGAAACCAGAGTCGACTCGCTGTCCACCAGCAACCCATTTTGAGGATCTGATGATAACCTCCATTGCCATTGTGAATGCCAACGGAGAAATGGTACATCCCGCCATTATACCTACATTCAGGCACTGCCATGAGGTGGTGAACTCTGAGGTGGTGAAGCAGAACTGCAGATCCTGGAAGTACGACTTCACCAGGTTTGTGATGGTGTCCGGTATGTGGAAAAATCTGAAGGCAGACCACAGGAGTTCATGGGGCACAGAGCCAAATGCATTGGCGAGGTCGAGGAAGACTACATGGAGGTCCCTTTTCTCCACCTTGGCCATTTGGATCTGATGCCAGATCATGCTGGAATGTTCCAAGCAGCCAGAGAACCCTGATATTCCTGCCTTCTGTACAGATGCATCGACGTACGTATTCCTTTGTAGGTACTCGGCCATCCTCTGGGCAATGACCCTAAAGAAGATTTTTCCCTCGACATTCAGTAAGGAGATTGGGCGGAATTGGCTGATGTTCACTGCATCCTTCTCCTTAGGGATCAGGACCCCGCCTGCCCTACGCCACACTTTGGGTATTATCTTCTTCTGCCAAGCTGTTCTCATAAGCCTCCAGAGGAACCTCAGGACGTCTGGTGTGTTCTTATACACTTTGTACGGGACTCCATTTGGCCCCGGGCCTGATGCTGTTCTTGCCCGTCGAACTGTGTCTTCCACCTCTTTCCATGTCGGAGGGCTGGTCTCAATATGATGTTCCGGGGTTCAATGGGTGGGATATCTGATGGGATGGCCAGATGTTCATGTCGCTTTGAGTCAACGTTTGTTATTCTCAGGTGCTCCTCTAGGTCTTTCTTTGTTGTTTTTAGAGCTCCACTTTTTTCTTTTGTGAAGAGACTTTTAAGGAACTTGAAGGGATCTTTATAGAATCAAGTTCTAGTTTGTTCTTTTTTCCTTCTGCGTTTCCGTAGGTTCTCTGCTCTACGGAGGGATGCCAACCGGGTTTTGATGTCAGCTTGAAGTGCCTCTATGCCCTCCTTTTCCACTTCCGAGGCCTTCTTCCACTGTTTCTTAAGCTGCCGCCTTTCTTGAACGAGGCGCTTGATTTCTTGTTGCCTTCTGGAAACTGGTGGGGTTGGAACCTTTCTCCCGCCTTTTGCCTCTTCCACTCCAAATCTTTCTGTCCCGTACTCATAGATGATGTCCCCCATCCTCTCCAACTTCTTCTCCACTGTGCCTCGAAGTTTCTCGAGGGTCAAGGTAAGGTCAGTATTCACTGTTTCCCACAACTTCTTGTCACTGGCGCCAGGCCACTTCACATACGGTCTGTGCCCTGGTAGTCTCCTCTCGACTGCAGGTCTGGGAGGCTGGGTGAGTTCCACTCCTGTTGTTGGTTCCACCTCAGTTGCTACTTCGGTGCTTGAGTTTACGTCCTCCATGACAGTGGTACTGATGCACTGCAAACTATGGTTTGCGTCCAGTTGCTGTGCTTCATTCGACTGATTTGATCGCTTTCGCAGAAAGTAATCAATGCGAGTTCTCTGTCTCTCTTTACCCAAACACCCCTTCTTCCCCTGGTGGATCCTCAACCCATGGTGTGATGTAACTTTCCTCCAACCACAGACACATACCTGCATCTGTTTATGGCCCACTGTTGCAGCAGAACTTGTGACAGTTGCTGTGGTGTTCTCTTGTGCTGTGCTCTCATTACTCGTAGTCGTTTCCAGTCCAGTCGTTACCATGTTGTCAGCCGATGAGTCATCTTCCGCCCCGCTCTCGCAGACTCTAGGGGTATTCTCGTATTTTGACTTTCTGTAGCTAAAGCGGGTGTTTCCAACATACTGCGAAGCATGGGAAACTACAGAAATGGGAAGCTACCCCATGACTGTCCCAGTGGGGTCTATTCCCTCCTGTCAGCCGTCTCTCCGTGCCGCCACAAGGACTTTCCCCTGTTGTCAGCTGATCTTTCTCAGCAGTCACTGGACAAGTCCAGATATTCAGATTCCAAGAACACAGGATGAGATGTTACTATCCTTTGTGCAAGCACTTCCAAGAGTTAATGAACAGTGAGCGTGGTGAAATTTGGGGAGCGCATCGTCAGTAGTGTACCTTTGGTTCCTAGGGTGTTTCGGCCTTTCACACTATACACCCTCCTCAAAGGCGGCCAGCGACAGGGTGATCAATCCTACGCTTGCGTCCCATTCCCAATTAGTCATAGGAGTTGCCTTGTTGTTGATAGCAAACATCCCATGGGACTATGCATGGCAGGGGCGTCCTCCTCCCTGAGTCAATCATTGTTGACCGCATACCTCCTGGCCCTCTCACTTCGGGGCCCAGCTGGGGTCTTTCCTCTTCATCCAGAGCCACTGACTGCTGCCTTCTGCCGCCTCTGATACAGCTTTGATTGCCGAACGCTGGCTCTGGCCCTTAATTCCCAGGTCTCTAAGCAGTCTGGTTGTAGATGTTGCCACAAAACCTCTGCAGCCCACCTCCACTGGTCGGACTTCTGTGTTCCAGCCATGATGCCGTGCTTCGGCAGCTAGATCAGCATAGCGCAGATGATTTCGCTCATAAGCCTCATCTACTGAGTTTTCCCAGGGTACTGTGAGCTCAATGATGAAGACCTTATTGAGTGAACGGGACCAGAGCACCATGTCAGGTCTTAGGGTGGTGGTTGCGATCTCCGGAGGAAACACAAGTTGCCGGCCAATGTCAGCTAGCATTTTCCAGTCGCGGGCCAAGCGCAGCTGGTCTCGCTCTAATGGTGTAGAGCCGCTCTTCGGTGGTTTAGCCCCTTCGCGGACAAAGTTTGTCCGTAAGGAGTGTGATGCTGCTGTGGGTGGTAGGGAGTTGGTGGCAGCTCGCTTGTCCTCCAGGGCGGACGCAAGGTTTTTAAGGACTTGGTTGTGACGCCAAGTGTAGCGTCCTTGGGCGAGGCTTGTTTTACAGCCTGTGAGAATGTGCCTGAGGTTGGCTGGCATGGAACAGAGGGCACAGTCCGGATCTTCACCATACCATTGGTGAAGATTAACTGGTGTTGGAAGGACGTCATATGTTGCTCTGATGGAAAAGCTCAACCGCCTCGCTTCCATGGCCCACAGATCCTTCCAGCTGATCTTCCTCTTCTCCACACTGTCCCATCGAGTCCACTGTCCCTGTTTGGCAAGAGAGACTGCCTTGGCCCACCTTGCAGCCTCCTCCTGATGGCGTACTTCCTGCACTACCATCTTCCGCCGCTCTGGTGCAGTGGCCTTACTCCAAGCAGCACGGCTAGTTAGCCCAAGGCCTCCTCTCCCTTGCTGAACATGACCCACAATGTCAGCATGTCTGAGGGCTGCTGTTGCCTCCTGGACTGCTTTTCCTGGCCTCCATTTGCGCCCAGTTGCCAAGGTCAGCGCGTTGTTGCTCACCACTGGGTCTCGAGATTCATTCAGTGTCATTTGGAGCCTGGTTTTTGCACACTTGAATTCCTCTGTTAGACTGGTGAGGGGCAGCTTGAGGACACCATCTCCATAGAGGCCTATGGTGGTAAGGCATCGTGGAACTCCAAGCCACTTCTTTAAGTAGCCTGTGACTCCTCTTTCCATCTTCTCCACTGTTGAGATTGGAACCTCATACAGTGCTAAGGGCCACAACACCCGGGGTAGGAGACCAAACTGCAGACACCAGGCCTTTAACTTTCCAGGTAGCTGGGTGTTGTCGATGGACTGTAGGCTACTACTGATGTCTTTGCGCAGCTGTTGCACCTGGTCTTTGTCCTTCAGGCTTGCATCATACCACCTTCCAAGGCTTTTTACCGGCTGCTCAGACACTGTTGGGATTTGGTCATCTCCGATGAAGAATTTCAGGTCAGAGAGTACTCCCTTCACAATCGAGATGCTGCGTGACTTGGATGGTTTAATCTTCATACGGGCCCAGCTGATGTTCTCCTCAAGTTTTCTGAGCAGTCTCCTGGTGCATGGGACAGTGGTGGTCAATGTTGTAATGTCGTCCATGTAGGCTCTGAGTGGAGGGAGGCGGAAACCAGAGTCGACTCGCTGTCCACCAGCAACCCATTTTGAGGATCTGATGATAACCTCCATTGCCATTGTGAATGCCAACGGAGAAATGGTACATCCCGCCATTATACCTACATTCAGGCACTGCCATGAGGTGGTGAACTCTGAGGTGGTGAAGCAGAACTGCAGATCCTGGAAGTACGACTTCACCAGGTTTGTGATGGTGTCCGGTATGTGGAAAAATCTGAAGGCAGACCACAGGAGTTCATGGGGCACAGAGCCAAATGCATTGGCGAGGTCGAGGAAGACTACATGGAGGTCCCTTTTCTCCACCTTGGCCATTTGGATCTGATGCCAGATCATGCTGGAATGTTCCAAGCAGCCAGAGAACCCTGATATTCCTGCCTTCTGTACAGATGCATCGACGTACGTATTCCTTTGTAGGTACTCGGCCATCCTCTGGGCAATGACCCTAAAGAAGATTTTTCCCTCGACATTCAGTAAGGAGATTGGGCGGAATTGGCTGATGTTCACTGCATCCTTCTCCTTAGGGATCAGGACCCCACCTGCCCTACGCCACACTTTGGGTATTATCTTCTTCTGCCAAGCTGTTCTCATAAGCCTCCAGAGGAACCTCAGGACGTCTGGTGTGTTCTTATACACTTTGTACGGGACTCCATTTGGCCCCGGGCCTGATGCTGTTCTTGCCCGTCGAACTGTGTCTTCCACCTCTTTCCATGTCGGAGGGCTGGTCTCAATATGATGTTCCGGGGTTCAATGGGTGGGATATCTGATGGGATGGCCAGATGTTCATGTCGCTTTGAGTCAACGTTTGTTATTCTCAGGTGCTCCTCTAGGTCTTTCTTTGTTGTTTTTAGAGCTCCACTTTTTTCTTTTGTGAAGAGACTTTTAAGGAACTTGAAGGGATCTTTATAGAATCAAGTTCTAGTTTGTTCTTTTTCCTTCTGCGTTTCCGTAGGTTCTCTGCTCTACGGAGGGATGCCAACCGGGTTTTGATGTCAGCTTGAAGTGCCTCTATGCCCTCCTTTTCCACTTCCGAGGCCTTCTTCCACTGTTTCTTAAGCTGCCGCCTTTCTTGAACGAGGCGCTTGATTTCTTGTTGCCTTCTGGAAACTGGTGGGGTTGGAACCTTTCTCCCGCCTTTTGCCTCTTCCACTCCAAATCTTTCTGTCCCGTACTCATAGATGATGTCCCCCATCCTCTCCAACTTCTTCTCCACTGTGCCTCGAAGTTTCTCGAGGGTCAAGGTAAGGTCAGTATTCACTGTTTCCCACAACTTCTTGTCACTGGCGCCAGGCCACTTCACATACGGTCTGTGCCCTGGTAGTCTCCTCTCGACTGCAGGTCTGGGAGGCTGGGTGAGTTCCACTCCTGTTGTTGGTTCCACCTCAGTTGCTACTTCGGTGCTTGAGTTTACGTCCTCCATGACAGTGGTACTGATGCACTGCAAACTATGGTTTGCGTCCAGTTGCTGTGCTTCATTCGACTGATTTGATCGCTTTCGCAGAAAGTAATCAATGCGAGTTCTCTGTCTCTCTTTACCCAAACACCCCTTCTTCCCCTGGTGGATCCTCAACCCATGGTGTGATGTAACTTTCCTCCAACCACAGACACATACCTGCATCTGTTTATGGCCCACTGTTGCAGCAGAACTTGTGACAGTTGCTGTGGTGTTCTCTTGTGCTGTGCTCTCATTACTCGTAGTCGTTTCCAGTCCAGTCGTTACCATGTTGTCAGCCGATGAGTCATCTTCCGCCCCCGCTCTCGCAGACTCTAGGGGTATTCTCGTATTTTGACTTTCTGTAGCTAAAGCGGGTGTTTCCAACATACTGCGAAGCATGGGAAACTACAGAAATGGGAAGCTACCCCATGACTGTCCCAGTGGGGTCTATTCCCTCCTGTCAGCCGTCTCTCCGTGCCGCCACAAGGACTTTCCCCTGTTGTCAGCTGATCTTTCTCAGCAGTCACTGGACAAGTCCAGATATTCAGATTCCAAGAACACAGGATGAGATGTTACTATCCTTTGTGCAAGCACTTCCAAGAGTTAATGAACAGTGAGCGTGGTGAAATTTGGGGAGCGCATCGTCAGTAGTGTACCTTTGGTTCCTAGGGTGTTTCGGCCTTTCACACTATACACCCTCCTCAAAGGCGGCCAGCGACAGGGTGATCAATCCTACGCTTGCGTCCCATTCCCAATTAGTCATAGGAGTTGCCTTGTTGTTGATAGCAAACATCCCATGGGACTATGCATGGCAGGGGCGTCCTCCTCCCTGAGTCAATCATTGTTGACCGCATACCTCCTGGCCCTCTCACTTCGGGGCCCAGCTGGGGTCTTTCCTCTTCATCCAGAGCCACTGACTGCTGCCTTCTGCCGCCTCTGATACAGCTTTGATTGCCGAACGCTGGCTCTGGCCCTTAATTCCCAGGTCTCTAAGCAGTCTGGTTGTAGATGTTGCCACAAAACCTCTGCAGCCCACCTCCACTGGTCGGACTTCTGTGTTCCAGCCATGATGCCGTGCTTCGGCAGCTAGATCAGCATAGCGCAGATGTTTTCGCTCATAAGCCTCATCTACTGAGTTTTCCCAGGGTACTGTTTGTAATGTTTTGGTGCACCGTAGAGTCAGGGCCTACATTATTGCTGGTGTTTTCTGCTGCAGATGTGTCTTCCAGATCCCTTTGGTGATGACAAAATGCAGACTTTTTAATGCAAGTTCTTGAAACAAGTTCCTAGGCAGTCATTGAAAATAACAATTTGTTCTTAACTGGCTTGCCTAGTTAAATAAAGGTAATTATATATATATTTTTTTAAGTTCTTGGTTTCCAGATGTGTTGCTGCATCCTCCCATTGTGTCAACAATGACTGCCAGGACCTTACCTGTCGTTGATCCAAGGAATGACTCAATGTCTGGATCGGGTGCACAAGGAGTGAGTGATCTTGCCTTTCGTCACTGCCTCTTCAATCTTCTGCATCGTGTCAGAGATCACCCGCATCATCTTCTCAGCAACCGCCATGGCATACTGCTTTTCACTCATCAGTGGGGAAGAATTCCCTGAAGGTGAATTGGAGATGACTACTAAGAGGGAAGAGTTAAGTTGATGCACAGCCTCCCCCACGAGAGCTCTGGTCAATTCACGTGAGCTACAAGTCACCCAGTGACTGCAAAGTTGTGTCCTCTGTGACCCAAAGATGTCTTTTAGGGGCTCAGTGATGGGAGCCTTTCCTTCATGCGCCCTTTTCAACGAGGCCTAGGAACTTTAAAGCATTGATCTCTGATTAATTCTCTCATTTTACAATTAATTATAATTTCCAAACGGTGTTAATATTTCTGGTTACTATCTCCTTTTCTGGACGTAATAATAATTTCAATGAGGGTAGTTTTCTTGCCCTTAGAATTTGTATACAGTGAGTATTTGTCTGATTTAGGAAGATTTTGTAAAGAAATAACATTTTACGTAGTTGAAAACTTGGTCTCATCAGTACATTTATTTAAAAGCATATGTTTAGAAATGTGATAAGAATGTGTGAGATAGACACACACAAATCATACAGTAAATACAGTAACAATTGATAAATGTATGGAAGTGGGTTTGTGGGACCTATAGCAGTGTGCATCGGTGCCACCCTTTCACATCTCCCTGGACAGGTGGTTGAATTCCTGCATCAAGCCCACCATCTTCTGCTAAAAAGCAGCCTCCTGTTCCTCAAAGTTTCAGGTCAAGCTAAAGAATGTGTGCAAGGGTTGGAAGGAGAATGTGTCACATTCTATCACAGAAACCACTTCTCTTTGGCAGAGTCTGACAAACTGTACTCTGGTCATCTGTGTTAAACAAAACTAGTGCATAATGTGTTTTTTGAAGTTGTGATGTCAAATGTTTTAAATAATGAACAAAGTAACATTGATCTACTATTTAACTCCTACATCCATTGCTGTCAGAGTTGTCTTATCAATTCATTAAATGTTGACAGATTAACCTACAGGGTCTTTCTTCCATGATTTCATGGATCATTTTCCATTGCTTGATGAAGAAAAACACATTTGCATTCATTTAGCAGTTTCAGAATAATTACAGATGTAGGATCTTAATTGTATCACCCCTGTTGTAGGAGAACTTTGCTGCAACACAGGACATTTAATACTTGTAGTGTATTGAAGGTTTAAAAAGGCTTCTGAAGTTTGTAATTTCCACTTTAACATTTGATTTGATATTCCCATATTAAAAAATGTCTCAACCCTCACAAAAATTCCAATTAATTATAATTCCCATTTCCTGTAGCTGCAGGATGATTTTCCTGCTGGAGAAAAACAACTCAATTTAAGATCCTACATTTGTAGATCTGGTGAAGACATCCATCGAATTCAACCAAAACAATGGAAATGCCATGTCAGGTGCAGGTGGCCTATGACGTCATCGTTATCACTGGTTGCAGCAGAGCACTTGTCCAAGTAAAAAAATAACATCCACAATGCACCTAGTTATTTATCACCAGTGGCTAGCCTAACCATAGAGCCTACCAATATTGTAATACTTTTATGACTTAACATATTATTTATATAAATTAATGCACACAATCAGGTTAACAAGCCTTGCGTATAGCCTATACTTTTGAAACCACACACCTATTTCAAGATGCCTTCCTTTGTTTCATTCATATTTGATCAACCATGTGCTGCCCTGGCTTAGAGACCATTGCATTGACCTATATGCGCAAGACTCAGGACAGCTTATTTTTCAAATATATAGGATCCCCCTGTAAGGGATTCATTTTGATGATGAATGGCATCTAATCTTTCAGAAGTAAATTGAGTGCATACAATTTTAAAAAGAAACCATTTAAGAAAGTAATGCCCTTGCAGTGATGTTTTGGTGCTAGGACTACTGTAGTACATGAGCCTTTCCCCTCACCACACCAAAGAGTATAACAAAATCATAGTCAAACATATCTTATTATCACACTTGTCACAGTTCGAGACAGAAAGGCAAACTCCTGATTTTGGATATTTCCATCAACTGAAATAACAGCTGTAGGCTGTTCGTTTAAGTGCACAATTCAATATGTATTGCTGAAGCGTTACATACAGCGCGCCAGAAATGTAAAGGTAATGCCCTATTGAGTGAAAATCTGCAGCATTTACCGTGAATGCAGTCTCCACTATAACGGGGGACATTGCCTTTAATTTTCAATCACACGTTTCCAAACAGTTTTTATGCAAGTAAAGTCATATCATATATTTGTTTTTAAATCACAACAGCTGTGATGGAAACAGGACGTTTCGGTGTAATTTTTTGACAAGCCAACATATAATTTGTTTGTTCAACATGGTAGGATATTTTGTGTCGCTAAAATTAATTATGCAGTTAAACTGCGGTGGAAACAACTTTATGCGCAAATATTGATATACAGTGCATTCCGAAAGTATTCAGACCCCTTGACTTTTTACTAATTTTGTTACCTTACAGCAGGGGTGTCAAAGTCAAATGGACGGAGGGCCAAATAAAAAATTTAGCTACAAGCCGAGGGCCGGACTGTTCGAATGTTCATTGAAAATTTTTTAAATGACGCATATAGTCTAGTGAACCTAATTGAACCTACTGAAAACCTAACAAATATATTCCAATATGATCAGATAAATAAAGCAATATTTTCTTATGGCTCTGTCAGTAATCTTTAATTTTCAACAGACACAAAAGACAAATTTCCTTTATATAAAAATCCCCATAACATGACCATTAAATGAAAGAAACCGGTATTCAAGGCACCATCAGTAGCCTATATTTTCTATTTTAGCAAAAGTGGGCTAAATTTACTTCAAAGAAAAAAACAATAATAGCAATATTCTATCATCCACTCAACTGAAATATTTTTAAAATATAATTGGATTGAAATACAATAAAATAAAGTGCAAAAATCTATTAATCAAAAACAACACTTTGTTTAAGGAGAAGTAACATGCAGTGAAAACAAATATTAAACTTTAACTTTTAAACTTGAACTGAGTAAAAACTCTAAATATGTGATTGCACAGTAATGTTCACTTGTTTGAGGTTGAGGGTGATACTTGGTGGTGTCCCATCTTTTCCACAAGTTCATCAATGTTCGGGGTAAGGCTCTGAGCTGAGGAAATCCTCAGAATTGAGTGGAGGTGTTCAGCAGTAAGTCGACTTCTGTGTGATGTTTTGTTCAAGTTCATCAAAGAAAACAGTTGTTCACACAGGTATGTGCTGCCAAACATAGACAACGTTTGAGCAGCCTGGATGCGCAGCTGGGGCATTGTGTCGGGGAGGAAACGGGCGAACTCCGCAGCACCCACTGCCGCATATTTTGCCCTCAGTGCATCATTGCATTGGAGGTCAATCAACTCCATTTGGAGGTTTGGTGGTGAGCTTTCCACGTCAACAGCAAATGGGCTACCGAGCAGTTCCAACCTGCTTTTTTGTGCTTCAAAGTCAGCAAATCGGCGTCGAAAGTCAGCGGCAAGCATACCTATTTTATCAGCCAACTGTGCGCTCGGGAACGCACTGGTAGAGAG
Organism: Oncorhynchus gorbuscha; assembly: GCF_021184085.1. Lineage (NCBI taxonomy): Eukaryota > Metazoa > Chordata > Actinopteri > Salmoniformes > Salmonidae > Oncorhynchus > Oncorhynchus gorbuscha. The sequence goes on along the minus strand of NC_060198.1, from coordinate 24,072,717 downwards.
CTTCTCTTTCATGGTCTGGCAGCTGGGAAAGTGGCTCAAATTTTCTTTCCGCATCTGCGTCTCCCACAGAGTCAGTTTGGTTTTAAATGCCTTCACTGTACTGTACATATCAGAGATGACACGATCCCGACCCTGCAGCTGCAAGTTCATTGCATTCAGATGACTCGTAATGTCACACAGAAAAGCCATTTCACACAGAAACATTTCGTCTCGGAGTTGTGTTGTGTCTTTCCCTTTGCTGTCCAAGAACAGACAAATCTCCTCACGAAGCTCGAAACATCTTTGAAGCACCTTTCCCTGGCTTAGCCATCGCACCTCTGTGTGATAAGGCAAATCACCATGCTCCGTTTCTAACTCCGTCAGAAATGCCTTGAACTGGCGGTGATTCAAACCTTTGGCTCTGATAAAGTTAACTGTGCGCGTGATGATGCTCATTACATGCTCCATTTTCAAGGCTTTACCGCACAACGCTTCCTGGTGTATGATACAATGATAAGCTGTCAGCTCACCTGTCGCGTTTTCCTCTTGCATCTTTTCCCGTATCTTCGCAACCAGTCCGCTCCTGTGTCCACACATCGCAGGTGCTCCGTCGGTTGTCAAACCCACGAGTTTTTCCCAAGGCAGCTCCATCTCATTTACACATCTTGACACCTCTTCATACAAATCATGCCCCGTAGTTGTGCCATGCATAGGACGTAAAGCCAAAAACTCCTCTGTCACACTTAGGCTGGAGTCCACTCCGCGGATGAAAATTGACAACTGGGCAATGTCAGAAATGTCGGTGCTCTCATCCACAGCCAAGGAATATGCAATGAAATCTTTTCCCTTTTTCACAAGCTGCTCTTTTAGATTGATGGACAACTGGTCTACTCTCTCGGCAATGGTGTTTCTGCTCAGACTCACATTTAAAAAGAGTTGCCTTTTTTCTGGGCAAACTTCGTCACAAACTTTAATCATGCAGTTTTTGATGAAATCCCCCTCCGTAAATGGCCGGGCTGATTTAGCGATCTCTTCTGCCAAAATAAAACTGGCCTTGACAGCAGCCTGGCCTTGTGATTTGGCTTTTTTGAACAGAGCCTGTCGAGATTTGAGGCCTCGTTTTAATTCCTCTGCCTTTTGTAGCCTTTGTTCCATGTCCATATTCTTGTTTTTGTCCGCGTGTTTCGTTTCATAATGTCGTCTCAGATTATACTCTTTCAGTACCGCCACACTTTCTCCACACAGAAGACACACAGGTTTTCCAGCTACCTCCGTGAACAAATACTCCGACTCCCACCTTGTTTGAAACCCCCGGTTCTCAGTGTCCACCTTCCGTTTTGCCATTTTTGATGGGTATCTGAAAGTTAATTTTACTGTGATGCTGACAACTGCTGTGCCAATAAATATTGAAATGAAGCAGCCTACTGCTCGGTGCGTCACCGTTGCATTGTGGGAAATGTAGTATTGGTGCGTGTAAAAGATCTGCGGGCTGCCGGCTTGCTGCGGTCTGCGGGCCGGTTCTAATAATAAATCAAGATCATCCCAGGGGCCGTAAAAAACCTTCTCGCGGGCCGGATGTGGCCCGCGGGCCTTGACTCTGACATATGTGCCTTACAGCCTTATTCGAAAATGTATTTTTCCCCTTCGTCAATCTACACACAATATCCCATAATGACTAAGCAAAAGCAGGTTTTTAGATGTTTTGTTGTTGTTGATGTTAAATAAGGTATTTGTTGTATTTTTTAAAATTTAATCTAAATACGTGTTCGCTTTGTCATTATGGGGTATTGTGTGTAGATTGATGCTGGGTAACAATTGTATCCATTTTAGAATAAGGCTGTAACTTAAAATGTGGAAAAGGGGAAGAGGTCTGAATACTTTCCGAATGCACTGTAAAAATATATATATTTTAAATGTATTGGTCACATACACAGTTAGCAGATATTGCGACTGCAGCGAAATGCTTGTGCTTCTTGTTCTGACAGTGCAGCAATATCGAACATGTAATCTAACAATTCCACAACAACCACCTAAAACACAGTATATACATGTGAGATGAGTAATGCAAGATATGCAAACATTATTAAAAAGTGGCATTAAAGTGACTAGTGATCAATTTATTAAAGTGGCCAATAATTTCAAGTCTGTATGTAGGCAGTAAAGGCCTGGTCTTTGTAGTTAAATCTGTGCTTGAAATTCAGTACTTGACTGAGGGACCTTACAGATGTCGTATGTATGGCGGAAAGCGGAAGGTGTAGACAATTCAAAAATCATGTCAACCACTATTATTTCACACGGACTGAGTCTATATAACGTATTATGTGATTTGTATTACAATTAAATATATTTCAATCCAACGTTGTAAATAAACATGAGCTGGCACACACCCAGAATAATATATGTTATGTAGAGGTGCTGACTAACGGCGAATAAACTATAAGCTATGAAATAAAGAGTCGCACAGTACATATATAAAATCCCAGTCATTCACTGGGAAAAACGTTGAAACACAACAAATGTGAAAGGCACTGTATCTGAATAACTCCAGTTGTGTTGGCAGGGCAGAGGTGTAGGAGCTTGATGCTCTCTCTGCAACTGCTTGGAGAAGACGGAAAGGAATTGGGATCTGGAACCCAAGATGACTGCCCTAGATCGGCATCTGACAACCTGGTCCCTAGCAAACAATCGACAGAGTTGGTCTTTGAGAGGAGCTATGAGATGGGCTGCCAAGAGTCACCGGCCGATAATTCTGTAGCACCATTTGTACAGCCGAAATGTGTATTTTGGTGATGACTTAGGTCAGTTCCATTGATTGTCTTGTTTTAATCATATGGATTTAGTTGGATGTTTCTACGATAATCCATGGAAAAGCTGTAGCATAGAGATTTAAATGCAATTTATGTGATCAATTATTTCTATAAAATGAATACTTCACTTTTTATGCAAACCAAAGGTTGTAGAAGTAGGCCAGATGTTTTTAGAACAACGTGCACTTGTTTTGATGTTTATAACGAGGTTTCCATCAAACCACTTCATGCGGATGAATTACCTAATGACTGAAAAAAGTCACGACCCGGCTGATTGAAATTGCCGGTACAATTTGATAAATGCAGACTGACAATTTGTTCTTTCGACAGGGTGGGATTTTTTTTTGTGTCGTAAAATTAATTATGCGAACAAAAATTGCGGTGGAAACGCCTTTATGCGCTAATATTGATATAATAGCCATATCGAAGTAAACTTGGATTCACGAGATGATATGTTGTGTGATCTTCCCACCACTACCCGGGAAACCATGCAGTTTAGGCTACAGTACATATTAAATACATTTGGATGAACTTATGATTGTTTTAAAATACAAAATATAAACAATTTAATTGGTGGAATTAACCACGTCACTGGGAAACTCAACGGCCCTAGCGATCGCACATTCACCCCTGTCAAAAAAAAAAAAAATATATATATATATCCTTCGTAGTAATCAGAGAGGAATGGACATTGTCAACATTTAAATAGGCTAACGGTGAATGTCTGAATAAAACGTACTTTACCTTGGCGAATCACCGTCACAACTAGAGTTGGAGTGAACCTAGAACGGACCCTGTTTATGAAGCTGAGTGGTGTCTATGGCAACCACATTGGCGAGAGTAACGTCCTTCCGTCGTCTACACTAGTTAAATCCCTCTGCCTGAAACCTGTCTGTCAGTAATATTTTTAGGCGTGTTGGAGGTGTAGAAACAGTTTAGTTACTTAGCTAGTTATAAAACGACCTCTATTAGCCAGCAAACATGGCTAAAGTCAACAGTGGTACCTCCAGTTGCAGAGTCATGGTAATGGCTGGTAAATACTTGACGAACCCCTCACCGGGGCTTGTACCGAGCACATGTCACCGGCGAATGTTAAAACTTCAGCGACGCTTGGCGAGTTCAAAGGCGGCCGGCCAGGGAGGCAAAACCCCGGCGTTGGCCCAGCAAGAGTTCCCTAACTCTTTCTCAGCCTCTGACCGCTACGTTCGGTCAAACCGCACGCTAATTTATCGGGATGTGAAAGCGTTTCTCAATGAAATTGGCGGAGACCCTCGAGAAGCTCGGTACTGGTTGACCCAATTTCAGAGAGCCAGTTTGGCACAAGCGCCAGCATTTGCAGTACTCGAGGTAAGTGGCTAACAAGCTAGGCTAATGCCAGTGTAACTTGCAAAAGAATTATAGGGGAACAATGAATGAAAATAACTGTCTAACGGAATAGCGTGGTTCGTTAAAGTGATTTGAAGCGAACTAATAGTGTACAGCTGTCAGAATTTAACTAGTTACTGCCTGGCATCTGTCCAACAAGTTTAACTAAAAAGCTCATGATAACCTATCCAATTCTAATTATGCTATAACTAGCTAACTGTAACTAGTAGCTCATACATAGGCAAACATCTCCTCCGTTTAACGTTCTGCGCAATGCTCATGTGCTACACACAAACAATAGTCGCTAGCAAAAATCGCTGGCGCTGCATAGCTTTATGGGCAGGAGAAGTGTACCTCTTCACATTGTGAGGTGACTGTAGCTCAAGAACAGGATAGGTTCACCAGTCAGCCACTTTTAGAGCAGGCGTGGCCAATCCTCCTCCTGAACAGTTACTGGGTGTACTGTCTGCAGGCTTTTGTTCTAGCCCTGCTTGAACACCTTATTCTAATCAGCCACTCAGCAGGACCATGTTTACTGAATCAGGTGTGTTAGAGTGTATCTGGAATAAGCCGTCACATCAGGGCCGGTTCCGGACACTCTGCCGATAATAATCAAATTGCCTCCTCTACTAGAATAGTCCCAGTAAGCAAAATTATGTTTAAAATATGTATTTTCCAGATGTTGAAATCGGGATTATTTTCAGTTCTGAATGAAAGTTTTTCAAATATGTAATTTATATCAGCTACCCAACTGAGCCTATTTGCAATGTGTTTACACCGCGGGAAATGCAGAATAATTTTATTTTTCACTATGATCAGCTCGTAAAAAAATGTAAGGCTACAAACTTGAAGCCACTGATCATGACAATTTAGCCCGCTTGGATGCAACTCCTGAACAGCAGTTGTGAGTAGCCGGGAGTTTTTCCTAACCACGTACTTCTACATCTGCATTGCTTGCTGTTTGGGGTTTTAGGCTGGGTTTCTGTGTAGCACTTTGTGACATCAGCTGATGTAAGAAGGGCTTTATAAAACCATTTGATTGTTGATTCCATAGTGTCCATTTTACTTTGACCTGTCCTGTTTTTAGGATATGTTTAACATGTCAGAGCATTGTTTTATTTGATTGGGTGCCAACTAGGTTAGGCTATTTGACCGGAGAAACCTGCATGATGTATAAAGTTTCCATCTCATTACACTGTCATACATTTTTATCTCCAGCCTGTAGGCTACAGAAAAGGCCACCTACTCTTTCTACCACAGGCTATATCTGTTACATGATTTGTGTTAGATAATTTTTTGGGGGGGACAGAATGTTGGTGGTGTGCCGCAGCAATGCGTTTCTCCAACAGCACGCTGTAGAGGTGCGCTGGGGATGGACAGGATAAATATGTTGCGTCCCTACCTTTGACGAAGCGGACACTGCTTATCACAGGGTGGCATCAGCTCTCACCTACAAAGCCAACATGCCACTTGAGAGAAATTGTCATTGTTTTTAGGCAGAATTATGTTATGTTTTATGTGTTGTTGGAGGTGCATCTTGGTCAGTTTAGCTCAGAAAATGCGTCCCTAGTCGATCTGCCGCGTTATCCTGCCTAATGAGCAGTCCGGCTCTGCTACACACCCAGTAGCTCTCATCATGGAAGGTTTTAGATAGTGCGAGAGCCTTATTATTATTATTATAAAAAATATTTTATAAAAGACAAGCAAATGCTTGGTAATCCTTCTGTGGGAAGATGGCAGACAAAGAAGAAATGAAGAAAGTGGAGCATATTCTGAGTAAATATGGAGTGGGGGTATTGCACAAGCCTTCTGGAAGATCTGGTGAAGGAGAAGATGGTGGATTGGAGGAAATTGGATTATGTTTTGAGGGAATATGGAATTGAGGATCGCACAGAAGTTTGCTAGAGAAGGAAAGTGAACGTGAAGAGAGTGAGGCTGAATTAGTTGTGGTGGCAGGTGCAGTGATGACCACCGAGAAGGAGCTCAGTGTGGTGAGGGAAGGAGCTCAGTGTGGTGAGGGAAGGAGCTCAGTGTGGTGAGGGAAGGAGCTCAGTTTGGTGAGGGAAGGAGCTCAGTGTGGTGAGGGAAGGAGCTCAGTGTGGTGAGGGAAGGAGCTCAGTGTGGTGAGGGAAGGAGCTCAGTGTGGTGAGGGAAGGAGCTCAGTGTGGTGAGGGAAGGAGCTCAGTGTGGTGAGGGAAGGAGCTCAGTGTGGTGAGGGAAGGAGCTCAGTGTGGTGAGGGAAGGAGCTCAGTGGTGAGGGAAGGAGCTCAGTGTGGTGAGGGAAGGAACTCAGTGTGGTGAGGGAAGGAGCTCAGTGTGGTGAGGGAAGGAGCTCAGTGTGGTGAGGGAAGGAGCTCAGTGTGGTGGGGAAGGAGCTCAGTGTGGTGGGGAAAGGAGCTCAGTGTGGTGGGGAAAGGAGCTCAGTGTGGTGGGGAAAGGAGCTCAGTGTGGTGGGGAAAGGAGCTCAGTGTGGTGGGGAAAGGAGCTCAGTGTGGTGGGGAAAGGAGCTCAGTGTGGTGGGGAAAGGAGCTCAGTGGTGAGGGAAGCAGTGTGGTGAGGAAAGGAGCTGAGTGTAGAGGGAAGCAGTGTGGTGAGGAAAGGAGCTGAGTGTAGAGGGAAGCAGTGTGGTGAGGGAGGTTGGCGTCAAGTGCAAAAAGAGGGATTACGTCCCATAGTAGCTCAGAGATGGAACCTGACGACAGGAAGGCTGTAGTACCTGCAGTGAGGACTGCAGAATTTGTGCGAGGATGCAAAGGATGATTCTGGCCCAGTGGGAGTGAGATTTGTGGAGAGGATGGATCCTTGCATTTTGGCTAATCCATATGTGGTGTCAGGTTGGGTGGAGAAGAGGTTGGGGACTGTTGAGTTAGTGAGATTAAGTGATTGGAGTAGTGGTGATTTTGTGTTTCTTCAGGGAGCGGGTGCTCCGGGTCACGTGTTTAGGAACAAGAAATGTGACTTGCTTTGCCTTCCAGAGCAGGGTGCCGTTGAAAGGAGTGATAACAGGGAGGCATTAAGTGTTAAGGGGGATTAGTTGAAATGGAGGAGTCCCGTTGTCTGCGACGCCAGCCGCTTGGTGCGATGCATATCCGGAGGAGAGTGTGGGGAAACTGAGAAGACTCAGTCTTGCAGAGTCTTTGCCAGATAAGGTCAAGTTAGGAAGTTATCCCGTGAGAGATTCCGTTCCGAAAATACTACAGTGTTTTAGGTGTAAAGTTTATGGGCATGTTACAGCAGTGTGTAGGAGGGAGATTCCTTGATGTGAGAAGTGTGCAGGAGGAATGTGAAGTATCGTTGGAGAAAGTGGTTAGTTGTGGGGGTGCCCATAGGGTTGGAGATGGGAGGTGTGAGGTTGAGGTTGCCATGGTCCTAGTAGTACAAAAAGTGTCGTATGCAGACGTAGTAGAGGAAGATGGTTACAGGGTGAGGGATACTGAGAGGATTCCTGTGAGTAAACAGAGAGGAATGGGAATAATGTGTTTCAGTAAGGTGGGTTTCTTAGCATTCATAGCCACGGTTGTCAACTGTACTGCGGAAATGGATTGGAATTCACAGAAAATAAAGATTGAGGCAGCAGAGAAGTACTTGGGATTGCGAAGATTTACCTTTTCCCATATTTTTTTTATTATCCTATCAAGAATGTAATGTAGATAGGCTGTGACTGGCCTCAAACACCGGTACAGTAGGTGGCGGTGTATGCGCCTAAAAGTTGGATGCGATCCGCCACACCAAATCCGAAAGAAGAAGAAACTCTCGTCATGGTTAGCCCTTTTATGAGTTTTGATAAATTATTGATATCTAGCACTTGTTCACTGACATTTGAAATCTATCTTCATGTCAGGTGGACAAATCTGTATTCGAGAGCCGAGAGATGCTGCAGAGTCTGGCGTTTGGGCTCTCGTTCCTGCAGCGGATGGACATGAAGCCAGTCGTGGTGATGGGACTGTCACGGCCTGAGGATGATGACGCTCCAGACGGGTTTACTTCCAACTCCAGGGCTGATATCGTTCAGCGGTGCCAGACCCTAACAGAGGTCCTACAGCACCACTCAGCCAGTGTCATACCTTTCTTCAGTGCAGAGGCCTTGCTGCTGGTGCAGGATCCACCCCAAGGAAGCAGGTCTCCCCTACCACACTTATCCTATCCTCCTTTGCATTACGATATTACTAGTTTGTTTTGACTTATTTTTAAGAGGAATAACGGCCCTATGTGTTGTCAGTGCAGGGTCCTCCATTGCAGTGGACAAAGGCCTGCTCCAGTGGAGCCTGGACTGCGGGGCCATCCCCCTAGTGTGCCCTGTGGGGCGGGACACCACGGGCCGCTCGGTGGCCCTGGACTCTGTGAATGTCACGGCCTCCATCTCCAAGGTCCTGCAGCCACTCAAAGTCATGTTCCTCAACAGCTGGGGAGGCCTCCACAATCAGAGTCACAAGGTGGGTTGATTTGGGGTTATTTTGGGGGTGTTGGGTGGCAGATTGGAGGTTAAGTATTTTCTCAATGCACGTGCGTTCATGGTACTTGACCTACAGCATGTAGTTAAGGAACTTGTCGCTGTCTTCTTTGCTCTTTGAAGGTAGGCCCATCAGACTTTTCACAGCAGATAAGTCCGTACATTTCCTGTACATTAGAAGCAGTAGGCTATTTACTCCCAATCAAAGAGGCCTAACACTTGCCTGCTCTCCAGTATAGGACTACAGGGAACTGCCAAAATAAAGGAAACACCAACATAGTGTCTTAATAGGACATTGGGCCGTCACGAACACCAGAACATCTTCAATGCGCCTTGGCATAGATTGTACAAGTGTCTGGAACTCTATTGGAGGGAGACATGAGAAATCCGTAATTTGGTGTTTTGTTGATGGTGGTAGAAAACGCTGTTTCAGGTGCTGCTCCAGAATCTCCCATAAGTGTTCAATTGGGTTGAGATCTGGTGACTGAGACGGCCATGGCATAAGGTTTACATCGGTTTGATGAGCATGAAAACGTTCAGTGACCTCTCGTGCCCTGTGGATGGGGGCATTGTCATCCTGGAAGAGGCCACTCCCATCAGGATAGAAGTGCTTCACCATAGGTTGAAGGTGATCACACAGAAGGGCTGTGTATTTATTGGTGTTTACCTTTCCCTCTAAGGGGATGAGAGGACCTAAACCATGTCAGGAAAATGCACCCCACTCCATAACCGAGCCGCCAGAACCCTCATTTATTTACTCAAGTGTTTCCTTCATTTTGTTCACCTTGATGTGTTTCTGTCTCACTCTCCTGTCCACATATCAGGTGCTGGATCTAGTGTCTCTGCCCGGTGATCTTCCCAGTCTGTCAGGGGCGCCGTGGCTGAGCTTGGCCGAGCGTCGGAGGGTGGGCACCATCGCCCAGCTCCTGAACCAGCTTCCCTGCGAGTCCTCTGCAGTTATCACCTCTGCCAGCACAATGCTCACAGAGCTGTTCAGCCACAAGGGTGAGGGAGACCTGTATGTGTGTGACCCCCCCCCCCCCCCCACTGACTAACCCCTATGTCTAACCGATGCTCTCTACACACTCACTCACATTCTGCACCTGTCACTGCTGCTGTTGATGGCACGTGGGGCTCACCTCTCATGTTGCTGAGCAGAGTTTGGGGCCCCTTAAGGCAGGCATAGGCGTTCCGCAACTTCAGTCCTCTGGAGTCAGTCCCTGCTCTCTCCCTTTCTGCTGCTTCCCTTTTATCTCCCAGGGGCTTTTATGTATCAAGCATCTCAGAGTAGGAGTGCTGATCTAGGATCAGGTCCTTCCTGTCCATATAATCGTATTCATTATGCTCCGAGACACTTCATACATACGGCCGCCGGTGTCCCAGTTCATAATTACTCGCTGAATTGAAGTAAAGAACAGACCCCAGCAGACACTCTGGCCCTCGAGGTGTAGTAGACCACAGGAGGTTGGTGGCACTTTAATTGGGGAGGACGGAAACGCGTTAATGGCTGGAGCGGAATGAGAGGAATAGTTTAAAAATGCATAGTTTGATGCCATTCCATTCGCTCCGTTCCGGCCATTATTACGAGCCGTCCTCCCCTCAGCAGCCTCCACTGTAGTAGACTGTATGTCCATGCATGCAGCTCATGTTGTGCACGGCATCTATGTGTATCTGTGACACCTGAAATCCAACCAAGGGTCACGTTAAGGTCCTAGGATGTGTATTTTGAGAAGTGACCTTAGCACAGCAGTGGTTTTAAAGATGCACTCGTTGACCTGGGTGTCTCCATTTCTTTATCATACAGCACAGATATGTAAATGTGAGTCACTGCATGCAAAGTCTACATGACAGGTAATCAATCCTTCACTGACCTAACTGGTTAGATTTATCCCATTCCGTACACTCAAAGTACTGACACAAGGAAATGGCAGACTCCTCAACAGTCCTTGGGTAATTCACTTTTCAAGCTAGTTCACCTTGTCCTCAACATTGTATCGTGGCATGTGTGCTTCCTGATTTGACATGCTTTGTGCACACAATTGTTCATTTTCACCCCTGCTGTTTTCATAGGTTCTGGTACACTGTTCAAGAATGGAGACCCCATTCACAAGTGAGTATTTCAGTGTCTTGTTGTGGAAATTCAGTACTGTGAGAGACTTGGTCATTTCTTCACACAATCATCTTTATTTAATATCGGTTTAATTATTGCAATGAGGCTGGTCGACCGAGTAACCTAACCTTTACAAAAAATGCAGAGTACTATATATAGCTGACACTAGCAATGCTCAGCCATGGTTGGTTCAATCCCCTCTCATGCAGACCAAGGAGCATCATAAGCCACTCTGGGTTGATCCTGTCGTTATCTGCACTTGGGTTGTTGTCTAAACCCCTCCCTGGCTTAGTTTCCCAGATGCAAGGATGATTTAGAGACAATGAGGAATTGTTCTAAACTCCTCCTGGCTATCTCGGTTACACCCACCACATCTTGTCTATGTAATGCAGTCTTTAACTCATTTGCCAACACTCCTTCCGTGGCCTCCAACTGCTCTTAAACGCTAGTAAAACCAAATGCATGCTTTTCAACCGATCGCTGCCTGCACCCGCATGCCCGACTAGCATCACCACACTGGATGGTTCCGACCTCGAATATGTGGACACCTATAAGTACCTAGGTGTCTGGCTAGACTGCAAACTCTCCTTCCAGACCCATATCAAACATCTCCAATCGAAAATCAAATCAAGAATCGGCTTTCTATTCCGCAACAAAGCCTCCTTCACTCACGCTGCCAAGCTTACCCTAGTAAAACTGACTATCCTACCGATCCTCGACTTCGGCGACGTCATCTACAAAATTGCTTCCAACTCTCTACTCAGCAAACTGGATGCAGTTTATCACAGTGCCATCTGTTTTGTCACTAAAGCACCTTATACTACCCACCACTGCGACTTGTATGCTCTAGTCGGCTGGCCCTCGCTACATATTCGTCGCCAGACCCACTGGCTTCAGGTCATCTACAAGGCCATGCTAGGCAAAGCTCCGCCTTATCTCAGCTCACTGGTCACGATGGCAACACCCATCCGTAGCACGCGCTCCAGCAGGTGTATCTCATTGATCATCCCTAAAGCTAACACCTCATTCGGCCGCCTTTCGTTCCAGTACTCTGCTGCCTGTGACTGGAACGAATTGCAAAAATCGCTGAAGTTGGAGACTTTTATCTCCCTCACCAACTTCAAACATCAGCTAGCTGAGCAGCTAACCGATCGCTGCAGCTGTACAAAATCTATTGGGAAATAAGCACACCCATTTTCACCTACCTCATCCCCACAGTTTTTATTTATTTACTTTTCTGCTCTTTTGCACACCAAAATCTCTACCTGTACATGATCATCTGATCATTTATCACTCCAGTGTTAATCTGCAATATTGTAATTATTCGCCTACCTCATGCCTTTTGCACACATTGTATATAGACTTCCCTTTTTTCTCTGTGTTATTGACTTGTTAATTGTTTACTCCATGTGTAACTCTGTGTTGTCTGTTCACACTGCTATGCTTTATCTTGGCCAGGTCGCAGTTGCAAATGAGAACCTGTTCTCAACTAGCCTACCTGGTTTATTAAAGGTGAAATAAATAAAAAATAAAAAACTCAAGCCGTCTCTAGTGACCATACGTCCAGATTAGCTGCAGGGAACTAGTGGAGCCCATGAAAACACAGACACTAACAGGACAGTGTTACTATTAGTTAAATATGAATTGTTAACCATTAATATAAAATAAACCAGCTAAATATGTAAGTTGTCTATCATACTCTCTTCTCTGTTAGCTTGCAATTTTGCTTTCAACTTGGATGTGTTCACTGTGGGCGGAGCCTCCTATCTTGAGTCGTGCATGTTTAACCTGACTATTACGCAAACTCTTCCATTGACGTCAGTGCAAGATTTTTGTGTGAAATTTAGGAACAGTTAGGCTACTTGCTCATGCCATTTACTTCTGACATTATATCGCTTAGTTTCCTCACTAAGCCTTTCGTATCGGCACCATAATAATAATTTCACCTGTCACAGTGATAGCTCTGGAACCATAAGTCTAGGGAGACAAGTGTCTGTTCACACACCACAGGTGGTATTTTCCACTTCTAATCGCACACAGGCTGTGCACAGAGTACTCCCTCATGACAAGCCCGTGCAGATGGCCGTTGTGCTATCTGATGTGAAACAAGGACATTGGAACAAATACTCTCCTACAACCACAACTCTTTAACTAGATGTAGAATTAGCAAGTTAAGGTTTGCGCAGGAAGAAAAAGATCAACTACAGATTTATCGTGTTTGATAAGATCAATTCTGACTTCAGTCTTTTGTGCACTGCATGTGTGCAATTAGGCATGGGGAAAGGTGACTTTTCCCCCGTCAGCCAATGAATTAATTCTGACTTTGAGACGGGTGATGCCTGTCATCCCAAGGGTCTTGTCATAGATAGTTGAGCTTGTCAGGTGTCTGTTAAAAGTGATGCAAAGTTAATCACAACTACAATTACTGTGTGCAACTACCATCTCTCTCTCTATCCTTTTGTTTGGCCAGGTACAGCACTCTGGATGACATAGACCTAGACCGCCTACTGGCCCTGATAAACAAGTCTTTCGAAAAGAACCTGAGGGAGGACTACATTGAGTCACTCAAAGGCCGCCTCCACTCCATCTACCTCTCTGAAGGGTAGCCCCCCCCCCACACACACACACACACACACGTCTTCATGTGTGGCATCCTTTTTTCATTTGCATTTTCCTGATCTTGGCTACATTCCGATTCTCTACCCTTCTCCAGATGTGTAAACTTGTACAATCCGCTCTCATAGATGAACAAAAAAATATATTTTGAGGAATATGGCAGTGGAAGGAAACTTCCTCCAGCCATGCTTACACCAACCCAATGATTTTCAATGCATGAGGAGGAGTGAACGAGTCCACACTATTGGAGAAGGGTAGGTAAGAACGGGAACCTTGCCCGTGTCTCAAAGAAACCGCAACATGGAATGTTCTATCACCTGCAGGTACAGTGCAGCAGCCATCATCACCAGGGAGCCTCTGAGCAGCGATACGCCCTATCTGGACAAGTTTGTGGTGAGCAGCAGCAAGCAGGGTGAGGGCACCAGCCAGATCCTGTGGGAGTGTATCAGGCAGGACCTGGGCAAGCTCTTCTGGAGGTCCCGCGCCACCAACCGCATCAACCCCTGGTGAGGAGAACATGACACTGCACAATGGACACAAGAAACATGACTTATGGCTGTTTTGGCCCCACATAATGGCTGAAGTATCAGAGTCAAGTTGAGAGTATCTAGAAGATTTTCTCTCCAATTCTGCGGGGCAATTTGTCAAAAAAAAATTCACTACCAAAAAAATGCATTAAAAAAATAAATATTAAACTGTGAATTAAAAATATAAGTCAAGCTCTGTCTTTCTAATGTAGATGTTTTGGATACTAGTTGTCCCTGCCTGAACCAACACCTAGACTCACTGCTGTGTACAGGGTTGTCTCTTTTTAAAAAAAAATGTATTTTTCTTTTTTCTCCACCTATCCTCAGGTACTTCAAGCATTGCGACGGAAGCTTTGTCAACGGCAGCTGGATTGTATTTTGGTTCGGCCTCTCAGACATCAGGGAGTCGTACCAGCTCGTAGAGTATGCCAAACGCGTTCCAGACTCCTTCCACGGTCCGATAATGGGGGGAGCCCCCCAGCAGCCACCCCCAGGATCCTGAATGAACTCTCCCAACATTCCTCCTCCAAGCCTAAATAAATGGTTGCAGAACACCATGCTAAAATAAGCAGTTCCTCCCATTGGAGGACAAACTGTTTTGTGGTAAATTTGATGTGTTATTGCTTGGTGGCTTGGTGCAGTAGGTCATTGTTTTGAGTGCCTAGGCTGCGGTGGTTATATTTGGATCTGGCAGAATTGCAGTAAGCGTGCCTTCAGCACTCTGGCTGCTGAAGGTTTGTTTGGTGGAAAAGGTTGTACATTTAGTCTGGATTCACCCCCCCTCATGTAGTTGATTTCACTACTGTGCTTGGGCCAAATCCCAAATTGAGGTACATGCTCAAAACTCACACTCTGTGCACCTTGGATTGATGTCATTGGGGGATATGTGAGTGTTGAAGGCAGATCTCAAGTTATGATTTGGCCCTTAGAAAGCCCTGAAGCAAAATCTAATTTAAGAAATACATGATGAGAGATTAATGTCTTCTGGAGTTTATAGAGTGGCTTCCCTTTTTCATCTTGGAGCTTTTTAATTATTATTTTTTTTTTTTACATTTCAGAAATATGTTTCAAATACAAACATTTCAAGATGGTGCTTTAAGAGACTTGTGCCAATGTTTACATTTCAAAGGGTATTTCTTCAGTGTATATCCAGCATTCAGTCACTTTCATGCTGGATTAACCACAGTGGTCAATGCCAGTATCATTTTTTAAAAAAATATTTTTTTTACACTTTTGTCTTAACTCTACAACAAATGTGAAGTTTACATTTTTATGTGACATTTTTTTACTTGAATCTCAAGAATTTCAAATAGACTCAATGCTGGTTTTGGAGTTATGGTAGTCCATTCAAGGACCAAGGTAATTTAAAAAAATGCAGCTAGCCTTTTACATGGCTGACCTCCACTGTTAAATGCACAAAAGATTGCCAATCAAATTAACTGACTTAAAATGGGCATGATTTTAGTCATCTGGGGGACAAAAAACAGTAATTGACTTCATACATTCTGGAGGTTTACAACATGCATATTTTGAACAATAGTTGAAATGTATAAAAATGATCAGCCATTGGTTCAACGTGTAATTTTACATGGAATTAAAGTTTACATTTTGAAACACACAGACCTACTGTGGATTTTGTCTGGAATTCCATGAATGCCTTAAATTCACTGCAACAATCCAATGGACAAGGGACGCAAACTAGTCACCTTTCGGTGAAATTCGCTGTTTTGAATCCAAAATAGCGGACCTACGTGATTTGTGTAGATCCGATGAGAAAAGTTGGGCTGGTTGGGGGGGGGGTGAAGAGGCAACCAATTTATTAGTTAAAACATCAGCGCACGCTCTGGAAAGGCAGCTTTTCAGTTACAGCAGCGCGTCCCCTGAACAGTGTTGCCATCTTAGTGACTTGGTTGCTATATTTAGTGAGTATTCAGACCCCTCTAGCGACACAACATGAAACGTTACATAATACAGAACATTCGTAGACAAGGACAGAACTACATCACATTGTTTTTTTTAAGGCACACACAGCCTACATATCAATAGGTACTCACAAACTACCTAGGTCAAATAGGAGAGAGGCATTGTGCTGTGAGGTGTTGCTTTATCTGTTTTTTGAAACCAGGTTTGCTGTTGATTTGATCAATATGAGTTCCATGCAATAATGGCTCTACATAATACTATATGCTTTCTTGAATATTTTCTGGATTTGAGGACTGTGAAAAGACCCCCGGTGGAATGTCTGGTGGGGTACGTGTGTGTCAGAGCTGTGTGTAAATTGACTGTGCAAACAATTTGGGATTTTCAACACAATGTTACTTATAAGAAGAAGTGATGCAGTCAGTCTCAACTCAGCCAAGAGAGACTGGCATGCATAGTATTTATATCAGCCACCTGAATACAATGAAGAGAACGACGTTCCGCTCTGTTCTGGACCAGCTGCAGCTTAACTTGGTCTTTCCTTGCAGTACTCGACCACACAACTGGACAATAATTAAGATTAGACAAATCTAGAGCCTGCAGAACTTGCTTTTTGGAGTGTGGTATCAAAAAAGCAGAGCATCTCTTTATTACGGACAAACCTCTCCCCATCTTTACAACCAATTAATCTTTGTGTTTTGACCATGATATTTTACAGTCTCTAGGGTAACGCCTAGTAATTTAGTCTCCTCAACTTCTTCAACAGCCACACCATTCATTACCAGATTGTGTACCAGAGATGTTCGGGACCAGCTTATTACTGGCCACCCATTCCAAAACAGATTGCAACTCTTTGTTAAGGGTTTCAGTGACTTCATTAGCTGTGGTTGCTGATACGTGTCTGGTTGAATCATCAGCATACATACACACGTGCTTTGTTTAATGCCAGTGGCAGGTCAATGGTACGCCATACTTTACATGTTTGACATTAGAGAAGCTTCCATTAAAGAAAGATAGATCTGAATCCACGATATGGTAGAGTTTGAAAAGCCATAACACAAATACGTTTTTTTTAAACAACAGGTTATGGTCAATAATATCAAAGGCTGCGCTGAAATCTTGCAGTACAGCTCCCTCAATCTTATTATCAATTTATTTCAACCAATCATCAGTCATTTGTGTCAGTGCAGTACATGTTGAGTGACCTCTATAAGCATGCTGATAGTCTTGTTAATTTGTTTACAGATAAATAGCATTGTATTTGGTGAAACACCATTTTTTCCAACAGTTTGCTAAGAGCTGGTAGCAAGTTTATAAATATGCTGTTAGAACCAATAAAAGCCTCTTTACAACTCTTGGGTAGTGGAATTACTTTGGCTTCCTTCCAGGCCTGAGGTGAAATACTTTCCTCTAGGCTCAGATTAAAGATATGACAAATAGGAGTGGCTATAGAGTCAGCTACCATCCTCAGCAGCTTTCCATCTAAGTTGTCAATGCCAGGAGGTTTGTCATTATTGATTGATAACAATACATTTTCCACCTCTCCCACACTAACTTTACAAAGTTTAAGGTTGCAATGCTTTTCTATCGTTATTAGTTTTTTTATGCATGGATACGATGGCTCACTGTTCGTTGTTGGCATTTCCTGCCTAAATTTGCTCACTTTGCCAGTGAAGAAACCATTAAAATAATTGATAAAATCAAATAGTTTTGTGATGAATAAGCCATCTGATTCGATGAAATATGAAGTTGAATGTGTCTTTCTGGAAGCGAAAGAAACGCACACCAATTTAGGCGAGGTGTTGGCTAGCGGAGTGGAACACTTGACAAAATAGAGGAGTGCCGCACACTCTAGGGGCTCAGATGCATCAATATTTATATAGGTTTCGACAGACAAGCTGTCTTCATCAGGGTATAACGACAAACACTGCGGGATGACTAATTTATATAGTGTCAAAAGACACACATAGGCAGTGTTGCCAACTCCTCAGTAAGGAAAGTAGCTATTTATTTTTATTTAAAAATAAATAAAATTGTTGGCAGATTCATTTTAATTTTTTAAAGTATTTTAATTTTATTTTATTCAAAATACAGATCAACAATTTACATTCTTACATCAAAACATTACATCAAAACAGAACGCAGGTATTAATGAGAAAATACTGGAACAAACAACAAATATTTAAATAAAACAAACAATTATAGTGCAATTGTAATTACTCTGAGAAAATCTTATTGTAATGATTTAGGAAGATGTTATTCTTGTTATTGTTTACTATGGTTAATGTTTTAATAAAATAGTTAAATTCAATCCAAAAAAATGTGTAATTTTTGAACATTTGTTTGTGTATGAAGTATTTGGCAACAAGAATTTTTAAAAATCACAATCATTTCAGTGGTCTTGTTATCATTGCAATAGTAACATATATCTTTCATGTCAAAAACATAGGTCATTTTCATAATGGTAAGTAAGTATTTTGCAAGGTTTTCCCAAAATGACACAAATTTACATTCAAAGAACAAATGAGACAGATTCTCACCTTGTTTTTCACAGAAAACGCAGATATCATCAATAGCCACAAATTTGGATATTATAGAATTACACGGATATATCTTATGTCACATTTTGAAGTGCACTTCCTTAACTTTGTTTGGTATACAGTATTTGTAAGGTCTTAACCATGCATTGTTCCAGGCAATGTCAGGAATAAGCATGTTCCAGAAAAACTTTCCTCTCGGTGTGAGTTGGTTTTGTGAATGAAGGATTTGTCTTATATATTTATTACCTCAAGATCTCTCAAGTAAGCCGACACATTCCAATCTGAGTTCTGGATAACTTTGTGATCATTACCAAAATTAAGATGAGTTTTCATTAGTGTAGTTAGACCACCGGGAACAGCTTTGATCACAGAAATAAACTCTCTGAAAGGTATTGGAAACTCTTTCAATGTTGTAAATTGTTCATATGTGAGAATATTACCCTTGTTGTCGAAAACATCAAGAACAAAGTCAATATTCCTCTCATGCCAGCTGGGGTAGAACAATGACTTATTCCTTACAGTTATGTCTGAATTATTCCACAAAGGCGCTTTATGTGGGGAAAACAATGTGCAGGAAACATATTTTCCAGGCCATTAAAGCTTGTTGGTGAAACCTAGCCAATTTAGCAGGTATGGAAAGTAGCTATTGGCTGTCCTAAAATTCGCTAAAAGACGTCATCGGTCAATTTGCATAATTTACCATGTGAATGTAATTGTGATGGACGCTGCAGGAGAGAAGAATAATGTCTTGGGAGAGACAAAAAGTGAGTAAAAAAAAACACCCTAAATATGTTTAGAATTAGAAATGAACTTTATTCTGTCAATTCTTGTTTTTTTTAATGTCACAATTCCTACCCTCTTCTTTCATCCGGGTTTGGGACCGGCAAAAGTTACCCAAAATAGACACTGCCGGAGTTACTTCGGTTTTTATTTTCATTTTTTGGTTTATTTTTCATAATTTGTTTTGGTTTTGAACCTTATGGAGCTTAGGAGCCTACAACAAGTCACAGTAAAACATGAACATTTTTAACCATAACATGTTTTTACGTATAACAATCTAAAAACACAATAGAAACAAACTGTCAATAGCAATGTGAGAAAATGATGGTAACTAGTCTGGCCCTAATCAGGTTAATTGTCAAAAATAAATAATAATGTAATGTAGGCCAAGGCGGGATCAGCCAGCGGCGGCTTCCCGCATGCGCGATTCATTTCCAGTCTGGACGCGGAGGGGTGAGCATCTCCTGCTCTGACTGCAGCGCGAATACTGGGCGGCTGAGAGTGCTTTGGGACGGGGGTGGTAAGAACGATACGTGTTTTCACGTCAGTCTCCAATAACACCAGAAAAAGTAGCTAGATTTGTCGCTAGTCGCTTTAGGTTCTGTTTTTCTTTTGTCGCTAGAGGGGTCTGAATACTCGCTAAATATAGCAACAAAGTCGCTAAATTGGCAACACTGCACACCGATGCCTGTAATCATGGCCGGGTGTGGCCTGATATCATTGTTTAATTATCATATATTAAAATAGCATACAAAGAACATAAATGGATAGCGTACGATCATAGATACCATTTGGCTACATAGGCCTACAAACATTTACAATAGCAAAATCACAAGAATGGCTTCAGATCAAAGTCTACGTTGAGACCAAAGGGAGCAAGGGCAGCCTCTCGTTTTAACAATACATTGTCGAGGTCACCCCATCTCCTGGGGAGGGTGACATGTTCGATGCCAATATAACGTAGAGACGAAATGGAGTGGATTTGTTCCAAAATGTGGGCCGCAATTGGGTGTCTAGTTTTTGCACCTAATGATGCTCTGAGATACGTACTTTTAATTCGCGCTTTGTTTTACCCAGATCTTTTTTTACCACAAGGACAAGTTATAAGATAAATAACTGTCTAAGTGGAGCCCGTGATAACTCCTTTTGATCGGGATCTGTTTCCCTGTTTGGGGTTGTTTTAAAGGATCTACATTTATAAGTGCCATTGCATTGATCACAGCCATTGCACTTGTAGTTTCCATCCAGTAGGGGAGCAAATAGACGTTGTGCAGGGATATCTTGGTGGTAAATCAGAGTTTACCAATTGATTTGTGAGGTGTCTGCCTCGCGAGAATACGACCAAGGGAAAGTATCGGAAATGTGTTTTCGAACCATCATCGGTTCTTTGAATCTGCCAATGTTTGAACAATTCCCTTAGGGGCGGCAGCGTAGCCTAGTGGTTAGAGCGTTGGACTGTGTGAGTTCAAACCCCCCGAGCTGACAAAGTACAAATCTGTCGTTCTGCCCCTGAACAGGCAGTCATTGAAAATAAGAATATGTTCTTAACTGACTTGCCTGGTTAAATAAAGGTTAAATTAAATAAAAAAATATATAAATAAATTTGTTCAGAGCACTTTGATTAGCGGGTAGTTAGAACGTAAGAATGCTTATTTTTGCTGGAATCACCTTGAAACAGGTCATGTTTTGAATTATCTGACCATTTTTGTACCCCCTCTACTTGAATTTTCTTTGCATCTCAGCCATATTTCTGTCGAAATCCTTTTTCTTTTTTAACCAATTATTTTGACTCGACAGAATTGGCTGTAGGGCACACTATTTTTCAAGGGAAGTGGGTGACAACTATCAGCCCTCAACAAACTGTTACGATCAGTAGGTTTCCTGTAAAGATCAGTGTATAGAACATGATCTTCACACAATATCTGAAGATCAAGGAAACTGATTTGACGTTTTACATCACCCCTCCATTGAACAAAAATATCATCAATATACCGTTTCCAAATAATGTTAGGCAATAAAACATTTGAGAGAATTGAAAATGGACTGTTTCTCTATGTAACCCACATACAAATTAGCGTACTTAAAAGCCATTGGGGGATCCCATAGCAGTACCCTTCGTCTGAATAAAGAAATAATTTAGAAACATGAGGTGTGTGTGTGTGAGTACTATTTAGACCAATGCTATAATGGATGCACTGGAAGGTAGTTCATTAGGATCACGTTGCAGAAGGAAATGTTCCGTAGCTTCAATTACCGCCCTCGTGTGGAATATTTGTGTAATGACTCAACATCATAAGCAACTAGACACTTCTAGTGTCCTTTACAAAGGAGTGGAGCCATTTTGCGAGTGGTCTCATAAAAAAGTAAATAAAAGTCAATAGAGGGGCTGTTAATGCATCAATGCCTGCCACAATAGTGCACCCTGGAGGTTTTATAACACTCTCCCCATCTTTACAACCAATTAATCTGTAAGTTTTGAATATGACAGTATACAGTCTAGGGTAACGCCTAGTAATTTAGTCTCCTCAACTTGTTCAACAGCCACACCATTGTTTACCATATTCAGCCGAGGTCTAGAACTTGGGGAATGATTTGTACCAAATACAATGCACTTAGTGTTAGATGTTCAGGACCAGTTTATTACTGGCCACCCATTCCAAAACAGATTGCAACTCTTTGTTAAGGGTTTCAGTGACTTCATTAGCTGTGGTTGCTGATGTGTGTCTGGTTGAATCATCAGCATACATGGACACACCTGCTTTGTTTAATGCCAGTGGCAGGTCATGCTCTTATCAATTTCTTTCAATAGTTGGAATTGGCTAAACTTTAACCGTAGAGGTAGTAAATTAATGATTAGAACCCAGTCCCTTTCATTTCCTATGTCGGAAGTTAATGGTTCCCTGAAGAAAGACGGATTGCTTCGGAATGTGTTGTTGTGGGGGGATGAGAGGAGAGCAACGTGTCCATCTGTTTCCCGATTCACATCTGTGTATTAGATGGAGGGGAAGGTGAGGACAGATTTACTTAAGGGAGTAATAAAGGTTTATTATTCTGTTACATTTTATGGCTCCACACAAAGATAATAAAGAGGGGAAGGTTTGGAGAGGAGTGTTTTTAAGTAGGCTTTGTATATAACTGATGACATGTGTATTTTTTTTTGCTGTCTAATTACAGCTGTACAGAACCTTTGGGAAGACTTAAACTTGGTTAAAGCTTCTCTAGTGTGCGTGAGTCATTTACTCTGAAAAATAAGAACCTAACACAACAAATCGTCATTCGTGTCAGTGCAGTACATGTTGAGTACCCTTCTCTTTAAGCATGCTGAATGTCTGTTGTTAATTTGTTTACAGATAAATAGCATTGTATTTGGTGAAACACCATTTTTTTCCAACAGTTTGCTAAGAGCTGGCAGCAAGCTTATAAATATGCTGTTAGAATCAATAAAAGCTGCTTTACAAATCTTGGGTAATGGAATTACTTTGGCTTCCTTCCAGGCCTGAGGAGAAATACTTCCTTCTAGGCTCAGATTAAAGATATGACAAATAGGCTATAGAGTCACCTACCATCCTCAGCAGCTTTCCATCTAGGTTGTCAATGCCAGGAGGTTTGTCATTATTGATCGATAACAATACATTTTCCACCTCTCCCACAGTAACTTTACAAAGTTTAAAGTTGCAATGCTTTTCTATCGTTATTAGTTTTTCTATGCATGAATACGATGGCTCACTGTTCCTTGTTGGCATTTCCTGCCTAAGTTTGACAACTTTGCCAATGAAGTAAAATAGTTGGCAAAATCAAATAGTTTTGTAATGATTCGATGACGTAATGGAGTTGAATTTGTCTCTCTGCCCATAATTTAATTTTAAGTACTCTGTTTTTTTCCCATCAATCTTTATATCATTGATCTTGGCTTCATAATTCAGTTTCTTCTTCTTGTTGAGTTTAGTCACATCATTTTCACAAGTCAGCCAGTCTTATTATCCACTCCCTTTGCAACATCTCTTTCAACCATACAGTTTTTAAATTCCTCATCAATCCACAGAGCCTTAACAGTTCTAACAGTCAGTTTCTTAACGGGTGCATGTTTATCACTAATTGGAAGAAGCAATTTCATAAATTCATCAAGTGCAGGATATTAATCACATTAGACCAACAAACATTTTGAACGTATGGTGGGGAAATTACTATATTGTTATTGCATCAAATGGTTGTTTTATGCAACAGAATGCAGTGGTTCTCAATCCAGGTCCTGGGGACCCAAAAGGTTGCACGCTTTTGCCCTTAGCACTAGACACCTGAGTCAAATCATCAGAGCCTTTTGATGAGATGATCATTTGTATCAGCTGTGTACAGTCCTGGCCAAAAGTTTTGAGAATGACACAAATATTAATTTTCAGTCTGCTGCCTCAGTTTGTATGATGGAAATGTGCAAATACTCCAGGATGTTATGAAGAGTGATCAGATGAATTGCAAAGTCCCTCAATGCCATGCAAATGAACTAAATCCCCCAAAAAAAAACACATCTCCACTGCATTTCAGCCCTGCCACAAAAGGACCAGCTGACATCATGTCAGTGATTCTCTTGTTAACACCGGTTTGAGTGTTGACATGGCTGGAAATCACTCTGTCATGTTGATTGAGTTTGAATAACAGACTGGAAGCTTCGAAAGGAGGGTGGTGCTTGGAGTCATTGTTCTTCCTCTGTCAATCATGGTTAACTGCAAGGAAACACGTGCCGTCATCATTACTTTGCACAAAAGGGCTTCACAGGCAAGGATATTGCTGACAGTAAGATTGCACCTAAATCAACCATTTATCGGATCATCAAGAACTTCAAGGAGAGCAGTTCAATTGTTGTGAAGGCGGCTTCAGGGAGCCCAAGAAAGTCCAGCAAGCACCAGGACCGTCTTCTAAAGTTGATTCAGCTGCGGGATCGGGGCACCATCAGTACAGAGCTTGCTCGGGAATGGCAGCAGGCAGGTGTGAGTGCATCAACATTCACAGTGAGGCGGAGACTTTTGGAGGATGGCCTGGTGTCAAGAAGGGCAGCAAAGAAGCCACTTCTCTCCAGGAAAAACATCAGGGACAGACTGATATTCTGCAAAAGGTACAGGGATTGGAATGCTGAGGACTGGGGTAATGTCATTTTTTTTCTGATGAATCCCCTTTCCGATTGTTTGGGGCATCTTGAAAAAAGCTTGTCCAGAGAAGACAAGGTGAGCACTACCATCAGTCCTGTGTCATGCCAACAGTAAAGCATCCTGAGACCATTCATGTGTGGTGTTGCTTTTCAGCCAAGGGAGTGGGCTCAATCACGTTTTGCCTAAGAACACAGTCATAAATAAAGAATGGTACCAACACATTCTCCGAGAGCAACTTCTCCCAACCACCCAGGAACAGTTTGGTGACGAACAATACCTTTTCCAGCATGATGGAGCACCTTGTCATAAGGCAAAAGTGGTAACTAAGTGGCTCGGGGAACAAAACATCGATATTTTGGGTCCATGGCCAGGAAACTCCCCAGACCTTAATCCCATTGAGAACTTGTGATC
Organism: Oncorhynchus gorbuscha; assembly: GCF_021184085.1. Lineage (NCBI taxonomy): Eukaryota > Metazoa > Chordata > Actinopteri > Salmoniformes > Salmonidae > Oncorhynchus > Oncorhynchus gorbuscha. Next base: position 24,048,071 of record NC_060198.1, on the reverse strand, counting down.
AATCCTCAAGAGGCGGGTGGACAAACAAAAACCCACAATCTGCCAAACTCCAAGCATTGATTATGCAAGAATGGGCTGCCATCAGTCAGGATGTGGCCCAGTTAGTTGACAGCATGCCCGGGCGGATTGCAGAGGTCTTGAAAAAGAAGGGTAAACTCTGCAAGTATTGACTCTTTGCATCAACTTCATGTAATTGAAAAAGCCTTTGACACTTATGAAATGCTTGTAATTATACTTTAGTAACATCTGACAAAAATATCTAAAGACACTGAAGCAGCAAACTTTGTGGAAATTAATATTTGTATCATTCTCAACACTTTTGGTCACGACTGTCGTGCTAGGGCAAAAACAAAAATGTGCACTCCTTCGGGTCCCCGGGACCAGGATCGAGAACCAGTGGAATAGGGTTCTTAGAACTCTATTGTGTCTGTGTGAACTGAGAGAAGCTTCTGAGCTTGAACTCTAGCAACTTATTTATGATGGTCTTGTCCTCTCTCGGAGCTCACATTCCATAGACTGTTGGTGTTTGTGTAATGGGAGGTACCAGGGTGTAGATGGCTTGGGTATGGATAATGATGTTCCCATTGTGTGGAAAGTCTTTACAGCAGATACTGTCTGCTATGAATGATTCATTTCTTTCATATGAATCCTAACCTTTTTGACCCATTCCACACATCTGTCATGTAGACTAAGGTGGTGTGTCTTTGTATTCTTTGTCAGGGCTCTCAACCCAACAGTCAAGTGTTGTGTTGACCAGCCATCGTTATTGCAGAGCACTCGCATCATTCACTTGTGTGTGGTGTAACCTGCTTTCCTTTAATACGTTTTGAATTAAGTAATATCCTGATCGGTGATATCTTGTGTCTCCTCATTATCGTTTAGAATTTCCACAACACACATCATCCACATAAGAGTTACAGCAAAACATACAAAAGATGATCTTATACACTATTTTAGTCCCAGCTTTTGGAACTTAGGCTTTCCTGGATATAGCCACTATATTGTGATCACTGCATCCAATGGGTATGGATACAGCTTTAGTTCAACAGTATTATTTTATTTATTTTATTTCACCAGGTAGGCTAGTTGAGAACAGGTTCTCATTTGCAACTGCGACCTGGCCAAGATAAAACATAGCAGTGTGAACAGACAACACAGAGTTACACATGGAGTAAACAATTAACAAGTCAATAACACAGTAGAGAAAAAAAGGGGAGTCTATATACAATGTGTGCAAAAGGCATGAGGAGGTAGGCGAATAATTACAATATTGCAGATTAACACTGGAGTGATAAATGATCAGATGATCATGTACAGGTAGAGATATTGGTGTGCAAAAGAGCAGAAAAGTAAATAAATAACTGTGGGGATGAGGTAGGTGAAAATGGGTGTTCTTTTTACCAATAGATTATGTACAGCTGCAGCGATCGGTTAGCTGCTCAGATAGCTGATGTTTGAAGTTGGTGAGGGAGATAAAAGTCTCCAACTTCATCGATTTTTGCAATTCGTTCCAGTCACAGGCAGCAGAGTACTGGAACGAAAGGCGGCCGAATGAGGTGTTGGCTTTAGGGATGATCAATGATATACACCTGCTGGAGCGCGTGCTACGGATGGGTGTTGCCATCGTGACCAGTGAGCTGAGATAAGGCGGAGCTTTGCCTAGCATGGCCTTGTAGATGACCTGGAGCCAGTGGGTCTGGCGACGAATATGTAGCGAGGGCCAGCCGACTAGAGCATACAAGTCGCAGTGGTGGGTAGTATAAGGTGCTTTAGTGACAAAACGGATGGCACTGTGATAAACTGCATCCAGTTTGCTGAGAAGAGTGTTGGAAGCAATTTTGTAGATGACATCGCCGAAGTCGAGGATCGGTAGGATAGTCAGTTTTACTAGGGTAAGCTTGGCAGCGTGAGTGAGGGTGGCTTTGTTGCGGAATAGAAAGCCGACTCTTGATTTGATTTTCGATTGGAGATGTTTGATATGGGTCTGGAAGGAGAGTTTGCAGTCTAGCCAGACACCTAGGTACTTATAGGTGTCCACATATTCAAGGTCGGAACCATCCAGTGTGGTGATGCTAGTCGGGCAAGCGGGTGCAGGCAGCGATCGGTTGAAAAGCATGCATTTGGTTTTACTAGCGTTTAAGAGCAGTTGGAGGCCACGGAAGGAGTGTTGTATGGCATTGAAGCTCGATTGGAGGTTAGATAGCACAGTGTCCAATGATGGGCCGAAAGTGTACAGAATGGTGTCGTCTGCGTAGAGATGGACACTGAACTCTGTCTGCAAAGTAATTGGTGAACCAGGCAAGGCAGTCATCCGAAAAACAGAGGCTACTGAGTCTGCCGATAAGAATATGGTGATTGACAGAGTCGAAAGCCTTGGCAAGGTCGATGAAGACGGCTGAAGATGGCTGCACAGTACTGTCTTTTATCGATGGCGGTTATGATGTCGTTTAGTACCTTGAGTGTGGCTGAGGTGCACCCGTGACCGGCTCGGAAACCAGATTGCATAGTGGAGAAGGTACGGTGGGATTCGAGATGGTCAGTGACCTGTTTGTTGACTTGGCTTTCGAAGACCTTAGATAGGCAGGGCAGAATGGATATAGGTCTGTAACAGTTTGGGTCTGTAACAGTTTGGGTCCAGGGTGTCTCCCCCTTTGAAGAGGGGGATGACTGCGGCAGCTTTCCAATCCTTGGGGATCTCAGACGATACGAAAGAGAGATTGAACAGGCTGGTAATAGGGGTTGCGACAATGGCGGCGGATAGTTTCAGAAATAGAGGGTCCAGATTGTCAAGCCCAGCTGATTTATACGGGTCCAGGTTTTGCAGCTCTTTCAGAACATCTGCTATCTGGATTTGGGTAAAGGAGAACCTGGAGAGTCTTGGGTGAGGAGCTGCGGGGGGGCCGGAGCTGTTGGCCGAGGTAGGAGTAGCCAGGCGGAAGGCATGGCCAGCCGTTGAGAAATGCTTGTTGAAGTTTTCGATAATCATGGATTTGTCGGTGGTGACCATGTTCCCTAGCCTCAGTGCAGTGGGCAGCTGAGAGGTGGTGCTCTTGTTCTCCATGGACTTCAGTGTCCCAGAACTTTTTGGAGTTGGACCTACAGGATGCAAACTTCTGCCTGAAGAAGCTGGCCTTAGCTTTCCTGACTGACTGCGTGTATTGGTTCCTGACTTCCCTGAACAGTTGCATATCGCGGGGACTGTTCGATGCTAATGCAGTCCGCCACAGGATGTTTTTGTGCTGGTCGAGGGCAGTCAGGTCTGGAGTAAACCAAGGGCTGTATCTGTTCTTAGTTCTGCATTTTTTGAACGGAGCATGCTTATCTAATATGGTGAGGAAGTTACTCTTAAAGAATGACCAGGCATCCTCAACTGACGGGATGAGGTCAATGTCCTTCCAGGATACCCGGGCCAGGTCGATTAGAAAGGCCTGCTCACAGAAGTGTTTTAGGGAGCGTTTGACAGTGATGAGGGGTGGTCGTTTGACTGCGGCTCCGTAGCGGATACAGGCAATGAGGCAGTAGTCGCTGAGATCCTGGTTGAAGACAGCGGAGGTGTATTTGGAGGGCCAGTTGGTCAGGATGACGTCTATGAGGGTGCCCTTGCTTACAGAGTTAGGGTTGTACCTGGTGGGTTCCTTGATGATTTGTGTGAGATTGAGGGCATCTAGCTTAGATTGTAGGACTGCCGGGGTGTTAAGCATATCCCAGTTTAGGTCACCTAACAGAACAAACTCAGAAGCTAGATGGGGGGCAATCAATTCACAAATGGTGTCCAGGGCACAGCTGAGAGCTGAGGGCGGTCGGTAGCAGGCGGCAACAGTGAGAGACTTATTTCTGGAGAGAGTAATTTTCAGAATTAGTAGTTCAAACTGTTTGGGTATGGACCTGGAAAGTATGACATTACTTTGCAGGCTATCTCTGCAGTAGACTGCGACTCCTCCCCCTTTGGCAGTTCTATCTTGACGGAAGATGTTATATTAGAAAAAATGTGATCGATACATGTGGATAATCTTGTTCCCATATCGTGGATTCAGAGCTGTCTATCTAATAGAACTCAAAGGTGATCTTCAATGGAAGCTTCTCTAATGCTCAGTCCCCTCCTGTACTCCCTGTTCACCCACGACTGCATGGCCAGGCATGACTCCAACACCATCATTAAGTTTGCAGATGACACAACACCTGGTCAACGACGAGACAGCCTATAGGGAGGAGGTCAGAGACCTGGCCGGGTGGTGCCAGAATAACAACCTATCCCTCAACGTAACCAAGACCAATGAGAAGATTGTGGACTACAGGAAAAGGAGGACCGAGCACGCCCCCAATCTCATCAATGGGGCTATAATGGAACAGGTTGAGAGCTTCAAGTTCCTTGGTGTCCACATCAACAACAAACCATTGCTTAAATAAACAGCAACAATGCCTCTCCCTTATTTTACCTAGATAGTTTGTGTATATGAAATGATATGTAGGATATGTGTGCCTTTAAAAATGTTCTGTATTATGTTTTGTGTGGACCCCAGGAAGAGTAGCTGATGCTTTTGCAACAGCTAATGGGGATCCTAATAAAATATAAACCAAGATTCTCTGGTCTGATGAAACCAAGATTGAACTCTTTGGCCTGAATGGCAAGCGTCACATATGGAGGAAACATGGCACCATCCCTAAAGTGAAGCATGGTGGTGGGAGCATCATGCTGTGGGGACGTTTTTA